>NC_054400.1:4756735-4996735 GCF_017976425.1 Toxotes jaculatrix
TGATGAAAAGTCCAGATTCGCCACTTCTTCAATAAATAAACCCTTGAGACAGTCATTCAAGTCTTTTTCAAATTTTCAGAAGGGTAATGTTTTCACCTCCTCTAACATGATTTTAAGGTGCTGTCCACAATCATCTGATATGACTCTAGTGTTTACTTAACACAGTGCAATGCAAACATACTTTTTCATAGGTAAATAATAGTTATTTACATTCTGGGTGGATATTACTGAAGATTACATTATGAGATACTGTGTGGGTTTTTTTTCTTTCTTTCTTTTAGGTGTGTGTTTTGTTTAATTTAATTTTGTCTGTTAAACTTTGCACATTTGCATATTTAGCCCATTAACTTCTAATTGTGTCACTTCCTGTCGGCCGTTTCCCAAAGCTGATATTTTTATACTGATTTCCATCTTTCATGCAGCCCGTGGTTTCGTTTAAGATACGAGAATCAGCTCAGAGGTTTGAAACTTCCCATCACAGAACGCATGAATGTTATATATTCATGGTGTTGTTTTAGACAACCCAAGTTTCAAGGCTCCGCAAACTGAATTTCAAACTGTACTGATATGAACTGAAATCACTTGCCGCTTGGAGAGTTGGAAATGAGTCTAAAGATTTGTGATGTGCATGGATAAATTGTGGGCTATCAATGTGCAGAGTGTGCGGTTGTGCCCTTTAAAATATTTTTTTTCTCTGCTTCTTTCTGTGTATTCATCACTTCGCCTCTGTGTTCTATCACAGTACAGCTGAGTTCAACTAAACTCTCTGTTCAGATGTAAGAGGTTAAAGCAAACAAATGTTCATGTTTACACATATGGGAGTCACATTCTCCACCACTTCAAGTAAAGACTATGATTATGTTTTTTCCTTTCTTTATTTCATCATTTATGTTTTTACAGTGGGCACGGAAAGTATTCAGACACGAAATTGTTGAAAGTTTTGCAGATTTATTAAAAAAGAAACATCACATCACATGGCCATAAGTATTCAGACCCTTTGCTGCGACCCTCATATTTTTAACTCGGGTGCTGTCCATTTCTTCTGATCATTCTTGAGATGGTTCTACACCTTCATTGGAGTCCAGCTGTGTTTGATTATACTGATTGGACTTGATTAGGAAGGCCACACACCTGTCTATTTAAGACCTTACAGCTCACAGATCACAAAATTTCAACAAAATTTCATGTTTCTCTGTCAATATGGGGTGCTGTGTGTACATTAATGAGGAAAAAAAAGAACTGATTTTAGCAAATGGCTGCAATATAACAAAGCGTGAAAAATTTAAGGGGGTCTGAATACTTTCCGTACCCGCTGTATTACTCACCGATGCTTTGTGGTCTGTCTCATTCAGTTCAGTCACACTTTGTTTTCTGTCTGTTGCAGGGAAAAAGGTGCAGGTGCTTACTGGCCACAAAGACTGGATCAGCTGCTGCTGCGTGTCACCAGACTGCAGCATGATTGCATCTGTCGGCAGATTTGACAGAGTGAGTGATATTGCAGTACGGAAACAGAAATTTGCATCGTAAGCCATGCTAAAGGGCATTATTATTTTATTTATTTGTTTTTTGCACATTGTTTTTATGTGCTTGCAGCATCGTCCTTGATGATTTTTAGTTCTGGAAGTTGATGTCTGCATCAACAGTTAGTTGTTCGCTGGGTTTTGAGAAGTGAGAGTGAAACTGAACTTTGAAACATTTCTTTCCAGTGCAGAGTTAACTTTTTGATGGAGTCTGTCGCTCTCAAACATGCAGTGATCTGGTTATCTTCATCCGTCATCTCATGTTCTCATGTACAGAGAGAAGCAGACGTCATTGCATTGCATAATACCAGACTTTAAGATCACAGTCAGACTCGTAACAGTTTGGAACTTCTGCAGTAATGGGTTGTAGCACAAGCACAGCATAACCTTGAGCCTTGATTAATTTAAAAATAATCCCTACAGCAAGGTGACAAACATTCATTAACCGTTCATGATTTCACCTTCATCAGATGGTGTGTCTGTGGAGTCTGCGGTCATACACTTTCATCAGAAACCTGACCGGGGGGGCCCGTAAGACCTCGTACCTCCTGTCTTCCTGTGACTTCTCTCCTGACGGGGCTCTGCTCGCCACCGCGGCCTTCAGTGGCTCCAGCTGGTGGATCGACCTCTGGGACCCGTACACAGCAGAGAAACTGGCCACTCTGGTGTAAGTGCACGCTCAGTTTTCAGTCTCTACATTTACTGAATATTTGGTACTGCAGATGAAAGGCATGTATGACCCTAACCCACAGCTGAGTGACCCTGGACATTGGTGGCAAATGTGTCATAGGCTGCAAAGTAATTTCAGGAAGGTAAAGAAGTTTGAAGCTGGGAATCAAACTCATTCTACACTCTATCGCTCTTATCATCTGATGCAATGCCTGAAAGTATGTCCTGGTGTCCTACAATGGGGCAAAAAAGTATTTAGTCAGCCACCGATTATGCATGTTCTCCCGCTTAAAATGATGACAGAGGTCTGTAATTTTCATCATAGGTACACTTCAACTGTGAGAGACAGTGTAAAAAAAAAAAATCCAGGAAATCACATTGTAGGATTTTTAAAGAATTTATAAATTCCTGTGTAAAATAAGTATTTGGTCACCTACAGACAAGCAAGATTTCTGGCTCTCACAAACCTGTAACTTCTTTAAGAAGCTCTTCTGTCCTCCACTCGTTACCTGTATTAACGGCAGCTGTTTGAACTTGTTATCTGTATAAAAGACACCTGACCACAGCCTCAAACAGTCAGACTCCAAACTCCACCATGGCCAAGACCAAAGAGCTGTCGAAGGACACCAGGAACAAAATTGTAGACCTGCACATGGGTGGGAAGAGTGAATCTGCAATAGGCAAGCAGCTTGGTGTGAATAAATCAGCTGTGGGAGCAATTATTAGAAAATGGAAGACATACAAGGTCATTGCATCAATCCTGCAGTGCCAGACGTGTCCTGCTGCTTAAGCCAGCACATGTCCAGGCCCGTCTAAAGTTTGCCCGTGACCATACTTATTTTACACATGAACATTAAGGATTTGGGACTAAGGCTGCTCAGTACAAGGCAATATTATCTATTTAAACTTTTGTTTTTTTTTTTTTAATCCACAGTGACTACTTTGATGATTACAGGCAAAACCAAATCTCAGCAATACAATTCTCTCCCAGTGGTCTGCACTTGGCGATCGTGACTGACAGCAGGTGAGCTGTTCCTCACTTTGATCGTGTCGTCATGTCAACGTTTCTCACGCTGTACAAAACGGTTTCAGACAGATGTACTGCGTTTGCAGAGCTCTTCAGATCTGGGAGCCAGGAAAGAAAGGGATGGCGATGCAGACCAAAGCAGACCGAGACTCTAATGGACTCTGCTGCATCTATCATCCACAAGGGGGAGTGGTCGCCACAGGGTAAAGATCCTCAAGTGTTCATCATATTAAAGCGTTAGCTTGCCACAAAATATTGGAGACTTGATAGATGGCTTCAAAAGGTTTTCTTAGCTTGCTCACTTCACAGACTATTCTTGCCATCCTTCCAAATTAAGTACATCTCACTACATCTTGGTGTTTGTGGTGGGGACACATTTATCAATCTGACAACACATACACAGCCCACACAGAAATGCATTGCAGAAACCGAAACCTACATTTGCTTCTTTTTAAAGTCACTTTCACCATTTATAGTCGCTCAAATACTGTTAACAGTGTGCACATCTGACCTATTTCTGGGCTTCAGCTCTGACAGTTCACCAGCTTTCATTTCTGTTTATAGTGACAAAATGTTTTCAGTACTTACTCTTCAAATGTTGGCTCAACAGCTGTCAGAGCTTCAACTTAAACGAGCAACTCCAATTCAATATCTCGCAAACAATTAAATGTTGAAGACACTGTAGCCTGATAACAGCAATTTAATCTGTAATTTTCAGTGTAAGCGAGATAAATACAGCCACCATATAACTGTAACACTATCTCCGTTTCCCTCCCCCCTGTCAGAACCAGAGACGGCCACGTGAGGTTCTGGAGGGCGCCCAGGACGGTGCCCAGCCTGTGCCACCTGTGCCGATCCACCCTACGCCATTCGGTCTCCACACACCAGATGGAGCCGCTGCCCCTCCCCAAGAGGATCCTGGAGTACCTCACCTACAGAAACATCCCAGAACACCTCAAGACCTGCTGCTCCTCAGAGGAAGAGGAGTGGGAAGGTTAAATATGAACATTAAAAAAAAAAAAAAACTAATCCAACTGGCATTTACAGCAGGTGATTGTTACACACTGTATCTGTTTGCTGATTAAGAGATTTCACAGCTTGATTTAGCACAGAAAGCACCTCTTAATATCATCTATTTTAAACATTCCTGCACTAGGGATTTCATTTATTGCACTACTGATGTAAAACAATGCATAAACTCAATGTTCACATGCTTATCTGACTTGAATATCACAATTTTATACTGTTAATTTATTGTGTAAATATTAAATATACATGTATTTCTAATTCCTGTGTTTATGATCATAAAACTGCACATGCACAACTACTGTACCTGCACATGTTAATTGTTGATGTAAGATAAAAACTGGACTCATAGGAAATAGTTTTATTAAACAGATTCAAACATTTACATGTCCAAGAATAATTATTCTTACATGAAAGAGAGAAATTATTTATCAGTGACTGTGAACTGATCCTACACTGATAATCAGATTTTCCATTTTTCAAGTCGATATCTTAACTAAGTGCCCAAAGGATGGATCATTTTTGGTGCTAACGCTACAAATCAACTGCGGTCCGTGTTGTTCGGTTTGCATGCAGATGGGAGTGACTCAGATAGCTGCTGGCACCTGCGTTTGAGACAGCTGCCGCACTGTGCATTCGGTCTGTGGAGCGGTGGTGGGCAGTCCTGCAGTGGACACCTAAGGACGTCTGTTTTCTTCGAAAAAACAAACAAACTGGTGATTACACAGATTTCGCTTATCAGTGAAATCACCCGTTGGTTTGGAAAGAAAATCTGCCCGTTCTCAGCTCCTCATGGCGTCACTGCACACCACAGCCACAGGACAGAAATAAATGAGCGAACACTATTCACCCTTCCAGAAAGGACACTGGATCCAGCAGGATTTTAAAAGGTTTTAGCTGTTTTGATGGATGGTTGAATTTTTTTTTTTCCCTCATCACGCGGTTCTGGTTAGCATTCAAGAGACCGAATTCTGCTGTGGGGTAAAGCTGTTACTGTATCTAAGAGGCCTCACTGACCACGAGGTCTCTCACCGCCTGGAAAGCTGCAACCATGGAGCTCAGCTGGATCTTCTCATCGGTTCCTGAGGCGAGCCGGTGTCTGAGGAGATGACACCTCATCAGTCCAAAAATTTCCAAACCTCTGGAGTTAATGTTTATTTATGAGAGGAAGCATAAGAATCATCTCACTTACTCAATGTCGGCCAACTTGATGAGCAGATTAATACGAATACCTGGAGGAAAGTCCACTTGAAGGGGGAAAAAGAAAAAAAAAATTAAATACTTGTCTAGTACAAAACTACTGAAAGACACTGAGGTCGCAAAAGATCATCATGGTAGTTCTCTTGCAAGACATCAGCAAGTTGTGTGGCAGCAAACACACAAACTGCCTCCACATCTTACAGTGGTTATCAAAGTAGGGGGCACTTGCATTAAAAAAAAAAAAAAGACAAAACCTTGCAACTGCTAAAGCTAAAACAATGAAAAGGCAGCTGAATGGAGAAATACATGATCCCTCCTTAGACAACAGTGGAATTTAACACACAGTACAGTAACTGTTATTGGGAAAACTCTTATTTTACTTTGGTTAACACTATCATAGCATCTGGTTTTAAACAAAACATTTTCATTTCCCTTTTTTAAATTTGTTTAAACATGTTGCTGTTTGCAGGGGCCTTACCTCTGTGTATGAGCAAATGAACCTCAGTGAGGATGTCATGCAGGGCCAAACCTTTCAAAGTCTTCAGCTGAAGGATCTCTGTGAAGATGGTGTTAAAGAGTTTCAACAGCACAAGCTGAACTTGGTCGTAGTGAGTGTCTTGTTTTACATTCATGTCCAGCATGGATAAAATTTATCAGTGTGTTGGAGTCAAAACTTTCTGCAGTTCTCAGCCATTTGAATGTTTAAAAAAAAAAAGCTGGAAGGATACGCTTGTAAGCTGTGGTGAAGTCTTTGTTGAGAGACCAGTCGAGGATGTTGGCTATGTCTGAGCGGAGGGGGTGACCCGTGCAGGTGTAAACTGTGTCCTCTGTGACGTTCCCATAGGCCATACTGGTGCTCTGAAATACATATAACACTAAAATTACAAGAAAACGTTGACGCAACCCCACAAAGCACAGTGATCATGATGAGCTTTTACCTGCAGTATGTTGAGTGATCTTCTCATATCACCTGACGATAAGGTCACAATGGCCTTCATCCCATCTGGAGTTATGTCAATGCTGCCACAAAAAAGATGCACTCTATTAATCATCCTCAAATGACTGAATAAATACTATTTGATTTTATATTCATATATATTTCAAAAATAAATATTTTCACATCCCCATATTTATACATATATGCACTATAATGTATCACTAATTGTGAAATCTTTGTGTAAATACCATAAACAAACCAGGTCAAGGTGATTGGTTTCTTCAACATGACCCGAGTGAAACCAAAACCAGAAGCATAATAACAAATGCAATGTAAAGGCCAACTGGTCTCAGTAGTTACTGGGAGTAACATATATCAAAATACACAAAAGACCCACTTCTCCTGCTGGATCACATGCTCCAGCCGGGGGATCATCTGGTCCGGTGACAGCGGGCCGAAGCGAAACCTGGTGCAGCGAGACTGCAGGGCCGGGATGATCTTCGACAGGTAATTGCAGATCAGACAAAATCGAGTGTTTTCTGTGAATTTCTCAATCACTGAGACAGAGAGAGGGAGAGAGAGAGAAAGAGAAAGAGAGACAGAGAGAGAAAGCACAAGTTACAACTGCTGCAGAGACACTGTCTTTAAAATGATTTTGAAGTGTCTACCAAGTGAATATAATGTAAAGTTATAACTGCACTTAAAGTACTTTGACCTTCTCACAGCCCAGGGTTATGTTACTTCACTAACTACATATATTTTAGCTAAAAATTCATATTATAAAATTAGTTATATGCACTTGTTGAAATCCACGTTTCCACTTACAGCCGCAAAATTACACTGAGCAGCGAAAATCATGCTGTATCATCACCCAAGCTTGTGTTGCAAGAAAAACAGTGGTTCAATTTCACAAAGACAAAATGTTTTGGTTTAACAATCAATCAATAGTTAGAAACAGATCTTCAGACAGGAATTGTTTTTTAAAACGAATATTAGGGTGTAACAAGCAGATAGCCTGTAATTCACCAGCAGCCAAACTGCCTTGCTGCTCAATGAGCCGTGTGGCTCACAGTGGGCGATGCCCGGCCGAACAGATGGCTTACCTCGCCGCAATGCATTCTGGGCATCCTGGGTCATGGCATCAGCCTCGTCCAGTATCACCAACTTGAAGCCCTTCCTGGAGGACAAGAGGGACGAGCATAAAGGCAGCAGTGTATATAATTCCCTTTGTGGTTATGGCTTACAGATAAAAGGATAGTCTTACTTGAAGATCGTCCGGGTGCTGGCGAAACTCAGAATGGGACCTCGCACAACATCAATACCTCTGTCATCTGATGCATTTAGCTACAAAACAATTAGCCAGATATCAATATCAAATCCGAGGGCCACAAAGTTTCATTCCTAAACTACTGAAGATGTCGGGTGTAATGACAAGTGGAAGCCTTCACACCCCAGTAAATCACGAGCACATGTTGAGGAGTTTGTAGCGTACCTCCAACACCATGGAGTTGAACTCTTTGTCCTTGTAAAGCTGCCTGGCACAGGCAAGGATGGTGGAGGTTTTGCCTGTTCCAGGTGGACCATAGAACAAGAGATGGGGAAGCTTGTCCTCGCTGATAAACCTTTGGACTGAGGAGATTAAAAAAAACAACAGTTGTATAAAAGAAATTAACAGCCTGAATAAGACATTGTCCTTTTGAATGGTACTATTCTAAAACAAGAGGCACACGTGAAAGCTGAGGCTCTCTTTCAGTCAACTGTTAATGTAACTTAAAATACAACAACAGTAAACAACTAAGACAAGAGTCAACAACAGTGACAAACAATAGGGGAAAGTATCTCTACACAGGCTTATGGGTTTAGTGAAACATATCTTACAACTGTTTTAATTTATATGTATGTAGTATTTGGGTGCTTCAAGCACTAAATGTCCTTGAACATGAAAATTACTTACTGGTGCTTAGAATATCTTTGTGTGAGATCAGATCATCAAGTGTCTGTGGTCTGTATTTTTCAACCCTAGAATCCGGAGCACAGAGACATTGTTAATCAATATTGCAATCAATAATAAACACTTCATAATTTTAAAAGACTGAAGCTTGTTAAGCTTGGAGTTGTAGTGTAAGGACTGTACTTCATACAAGTAATAATATAACGGACTAGCAACTTTTTTACCCCAGCAAATATCATTATTTGTATATCGGTGTAATCTACACCACGGACTTAATTTAAATTAGTCTACTTCAAAACATCTCACTCACGGGTTTGCGTAGATATGCTATGAACTTTAACTAATGTTACAGATTTCAAATGGCTGGGTGTCACTTTTCAATTCGGCATCTATATGTTTGCACCATGCACGATTAAATTAATCAAAATGTCACCTTTAATATATTATTCTCAACAGACGCTGCAGCGTTTCCGATGAGCCAGTTGGTTCAGGCAGCGGCAACGAGACGCTGCTTGATGCATTAACTGTCCATTACGTATGCCGAATGGGGGAGAGCCTCACATGGCTCCAGATTACATATTCATTTCAGTATGCAGAATATCTAACGTTATCTGTAAATACCATAAAAGCTAACGAAATCAACATGCAGCAGCTAGCTGCTAGTCTGGATCCAGAGCAGGCAGGTCAGCTAGCTAGCACTAATTATTTTAGCCCATGATAAACAACAACTTTCAACTCACCACGGTAGATTTCTGTTCTGTGACGCTTTACTTGTAGAAGCCATGTGTCTTGTCGACTGTGACTTTACCTCCAAGATAGTTTAATAAATGTTTTTATAGTTTCAAGCACTTTCACTCTACGTTTGCTGCCTGCTGCCGTGTTTGGCGCGCTCCACGACAAAACTTGCGTCAACGTCACGGCGTACAACCAATCGGATCACTCTATCGGCTCCAGTGGGCGGGGGCCTCGGTGACGTGCCCACTGTAAAAAGTATGTATCATGAAATTGCAAAAACGTCAAAGGTTTATACTTTAAAAAATGTATACACTGCATGCACATATTTTGGGTCCATTCCGTAAATATATTTCTGGAACAACTGCATTTTTGAAAACATCTGATACATGCTGGTACAATTAAAATGATTAAACTAAGAATCAGCGCAACCTGTTTTCTATCTCTCTCTCAACTGGTCAGTCCTTTTAGCTGGGCTGGATACAATGCTGGCTGAAGTCTCTGCAGGTGACACAGAGAAAATGCCATAAAAATTTCCCACCAGTGTGCCCTCCCGCTTCATGAGAGATGACATTGCTGTGTACAGTTCAGACCCCCTTCTGCTGGGATGCTTCCCACCATTTGCTCTTTCTAAAGAGAGCAAATGGTCACAATCAACAATTTAGCTAGGCTCATGTAAGATTGTCTTTGGTTTTTATAAAGTCCTTTACAAGATAAGTTTATCTCTGTTAAGGCAGTTAGTAAAAAGCCCATGGGCTTGTCTTGGCCTTAAAATTATATACACATTTAGCCTTTTTGAGTTCATTTAAATTTACTTGTTTTGTGGATTGGACTTTTTAAATTATTTGCTGTAAGCACAGATTTTCATCATTTGAACCTCTGATGTTATTTGAATATATAACCTTTATCTTAATTAATTACTCTCACTGAGATCAAGATCTCTTTTGTGAGAAACCTAAGTACAGAAGGAGAAGAAATAAAAAGAAAGCAACTCAGAAACGAACCCAAAGTTGAAAATTAAAGGTTAAAATTCATCCAAATATTATGAGGCTCTCAAGTTTTAAATTGTTCGTCAAAAATGTTTAAAAAACATAAAATCTTTGTGTGCTAGCCTATGGAGTGGTGTGTGTGGGCTGTATGTGCAGTGTAGACTACATGTGTATAGGTGCACACACATGCATGCAGGTGTTTTTTAGAAATAATGATAATCGTCCAGAGCCCCCCCCCCCCCCCATCTTTCCTGACCAAACCTGTGAAAAGAGTTAGTTTTGTTCCTCACCCAGGCCTGAAGATTGGATGAAACACGGAGCCCACTGCACTTGGCAAAATCTCGCGAGAGCGGCTCCTCACGGCGGTGCCTGGGCGATTCGATGCTGTTGCTGTTGCTGTGGGTTTGATTGACAGGAAACATGTCGGTGTGGTGGGAGCGAACCGGGATGCAGCTGCTGCCACGGGAGACAGGGAGTACCTGCAGCCGATCCACACTTCAGCACCTTTAAAACCACCAGGCTTTCCCCCCGATACGTCTGCTTATGATGAACAGCTTTTCTTTTTTTTAAACATCCCTTTGAAACGAAGGGGCACCCAATGGATGCTTTGGCAAACCGTGTAGTCCCGCTCGGTATCTTCATATTGTGTTTGATTTAGCCCAGAACCAGAGACACCTTGATGAAACAGCAGGAACTACGAGGACTGTTGTTGCAATGGAGTCGACTCTCTCACGGCTCAAACCGCGTCTGTAAACCTACAACATCTCGTTTCATGGCGTTTTGCAGGTTGCTCTGCTCTGTGGGCTTCTCCACGTTTCTTTTCTGAATTACAATTATTTTTTCCTTGTTTTTATTTTTATTTATTTTTTTTCTTAAAGTGCAAAGGGAAAATACAGACCACTGCTCGCCAAACTATGAACGAGGAGATGACAAAAAGCGAGGAGCAGCATCTTAGTTTGCAGAAAGCCTTGCAGCAGTGCGAGTTGGTGCAAAACATGATAGACATAAGCATTTCTAGTTTGGAGGGTTTACGGACCAAATGTGCCACATCCAACGACTTGACACAAAAAGAGATACGAACGCTGGAGGTAAGCACCCTTTGAGCTGAATGACTGAATTTCTGCTGTGCATGTTCATCTAAATCACCACGGAGGGCTGTCACCGTCTATTATTTGTTTCTAGGCCACTATGCATATTTTCAGTGCCTTTTCAACGACACACTGGTTTTCTGCTGTCGGCGTTGTCCCTGCATAAATATGCAAAGATTTCTGCTAAAGCCACACTGCTATCTGTTTTTTGTGCAGTGCAATAAATCAAGAGGCTACGGGGCTGCAGTGGGCTGTTATAGACTTGCGCATTCTGCAGGTGGCGGGGAGAGAAGGTGGCTCTTCTCCATCAGAATAATATCTGAGGCAGCCGAGGCCTATAGGCAGCCCGTGTTTACAATCCACTGCCAATATGCCAGCCTGCGCATCTGTCCTCGCAGCGCATCCAGGCCCTGCCGTTATGCAAGGCGAGCAGATTACTGAAATTGTTACAAAATATCGTTATCCGTTTAATTGGCCCGTGGGGTATTCCGTAATTTGCGTTACGTAATGGCCATAATATCTCGGTGTTGTGTTTGAGATATCAGGCTATGCGTTTTGAGACCACTTAAACCAGTCAAACAACCCCCTCACCAGTGACAGGACTGTTACAGGACATTAAAAAAAATGCCATAAAGTGCGATAAGGTCACTGAAAACTCACTATTGAGCGCCGCAGACACAGAACAGCATTAAAGGCCTGTAAGAATGTTATGGTGATGCCTCAGGAGATAAAAGCAAATACCATTAAGTGCGATAAGGTCGTCATAAACTCACCACTGAGTGTTTGCGTGCACCATCAACACACTTTAAGTCCCAGGGGGAGTATGATTTGAGATATTACATAAAAATACCATAAAGAAAAGTCACTTGTGAGTATGGCACACTAATCCCAACCCCACAGGAACATGAAGCTATACACAGTATTATAAGAGATACACACATATAGTAATATATTTAATGTTGTGTGTGAGCTGTTAAGTGAAGTTTGTAAGTGTTGCACAGACAGGGGACAGGAATGTAATCCAAGAGGAGAGAGAACTAATATTAAATACAAATGTGCTGCCAGCAATGAGCAAGCTACAGTGTGAAGATAAACGTTCACTATGTTCCCTGGATGCCTTGCAAAGCATTGTGGGTACTGGATGATTTGTTATAAGCATTACAGAAGTATTCTTTTTTTGTGTTAAAACATATTAATATTATAACCCAATAGTTTGATTGATTTGCCTTTCCTGGCTTTCCTGGATTTGCCTTTCCATTAGCTTTTCTTAAAAATATATCTAGAGAATATCTTCAGGTTTTTTTCTTTTGTTTGTTTTATTTTTAGAAAAATACACAGTGGTAATTTAAAAGCAAAAATGACCAAAACTCTGCCTCAAACTATGCTGCGTGGCTCAGGGACCGTGCAGAAATTATACAGTGGTTAAAGGAGGTCAGAAAGGAGGAGGGTGTTGTAACTTTTCTTTTGGCCAGAGGTAGGTTAGTCTGACTATTTTGGGAGAGCAGGAGAGCACAGATTGTTACTTCAAATAGACAGTTTCACTGGTTTCACATAGATTTCCATTAAGATATTGTACTTTAAAAAGTGGTGGCAATATGATAAGTTCAGACTTGCATATTTGCAGCCTGGGCATTTGTGATGGCACCTGTGTGGCTAAAGGACCTTTACATTGTTTTTGACCACTATTGAAGAGTGTAGAGCAGGGGTGTCCAAACTGTTCCACAAAGGATCATGTGGCTGCAGGTTTTTGTTCCAGCCAATGAAGAGCACACAGTTTGACCAATCAACTGTCTGAAGACTGAGATCAGTTGATTAAATAAGTCAAGTCTGGTGTGCTGGTGCTTAGTTGGAACACAAAGCTGCAGCCACACGGCCCTTTGTGGAACAGTTTGGACACCTCTGGAGTAGAGTGTTTTACTGAGTAAGAGTGGCGATGTGAAACCGTGTGAAACACATTTCTGCTGACTGCAGAGGGCAGTAATGCAAGGTAGGACCTTTCAGTTAAAAAGAAGAAGACCAGTGCAAGCCAGTATAAACAATGCAGGTTCCAAAACATTCATGAGTTATTAATGTTTACACCTGACTGATTGAATTGAATGAAGTGTGATGCATTGGGGATATTGTTGTTTGCTTTGTACACCACAGTTGTGGTGTACAAAAAAGAACATCTGGCTTCCCTTTGTACACATACTATGGTTCCTCTGTGCTCTGCTGCAGTATTTAACATATTAATTTCACGTCATGACTTCTATGGAGTAAGAAAAGTCATAATTTGCTTCCATCTTATGAGGTTGTTTGAACGTTTTGTTTTTCTGTACATTCAGAAATGAGTTACACAAGCATTTTGTAAAGTGAACTCAAACTTTGTATAATACTGAAAGTTGCAGTTGCCTATTATCTTTATTTTATGACCGTGCAAACCTGTAGCCAACATTTAAGACGTGTATGTTCAATCCTGCAGCAAAGCATATCCACCATACCCATTTTATACCTTTGTTATTTAAAGCTGTGTTAACAGAGCAATAGCAACTTGGGGGCAGAATAATTCAATAACACAATGTCTGGCATATTGTTTCAAAAGTTGTTAGAGCTGAAGTGATAGCAAACCACCAGGATTCATTTGAAGTCATGTTTCTGGCCTCTTGGCCAGGACTCATTTTCCTTTCACTCTTTTCTGGTCTCCATCACCCCCTCAGAAAAAGAGCTGGCTCTTTGGCTCCTTTACATTCATTAGCTGGTTGGTAAATTGTCTGTCTGTCTGTCTGTCTGTCTGATGCTGGGTAGGTAGTGCACAGTAGTTGTTGTTTGTCAGTGTTATTTTTCTGACAACAGATTCCTGCTGCAGCTAGAAACAGAGTTTGTTGTCCTTTCATATAACACAAAGCCATATGAAAATTATTACAGTAATCCATCACTATGGTCAAATATCATATCTCCAGTATTGCCATGCTTTGCATCCAAACAGTGAGTCCCCAGGACTATTAATGTCCCAACTTATGTTTTATCTGTGGTTGCTCACTCTCTCTATGACTGCTTTGATTTTTTGGCAGATGTCCTTAAACTTTAAATGAAGCAGTAACAGTGAGTGATCTATAAAACTTCCTTGTTCAGCCTCAACCACAAGCTGTATCTCTGTGTTTTGATTAAGACTGATTTGACCGCTCTGTAGCACTCTTCAATATAAACCTATAACATATTTTTAAAAAATACACAAATTGTTTTATATTCTACTAAGACTTTCACAGAGCTTAAAAAACAGTCTTTGGCCACTTTTATGCCTACCAGATAAAATAATAGAAACACTGACACGGATTCAGGTCAGAGTGAGATATTTTGGTAGTCATGTACTGTTGTGGGCTGCAGTTCTTCTTTGGTTAAATTTAGGCAACAATCCCCTTGTAAAACACATTTTATCAATATCTTGGAGCCAATAAAAATATGGCTTGTGCTACTGCAGAAACTTGGTCTGGATGGAACTGGATCTATCAGTTTATTTGTTGTTTGTATTTAATTTAGTGAGACGCGTTTTGGTAAATATTAAGTTGACTAAAATGTGAAAGAAATGCTCATCAGCAAGAAACAAGTATTAGAAATGAATGAGAAGAAAGGAAAAACACACTCGACAGTTAATTCACAAGTGCAACAAAGGAATTACCCCTGAGAACCGTCTAATCTTCCTCAAATCCTCAGAGTTGGAGAGCCTTTCAGGATGGCAGTCCTCTTATTGCCTCAACGACAAATGAGTTGTCCACCAGGGGTTTTGATCAGGACCACAATGACGTCAGTCTTACGCAAAGCTGTCCTCGTTAACCTGTCCTGATCTTTATTGAGTGCGGTGTGTATGGGAGATTCCTCTACGACTTCTCTGTTTTTCATCTCTATTATTAACCTAAAGGACCCAGATTGCGCCTCAAACACAATCTGTTAGAGGCATTGAGCTCTGACCTTGCTTTAGCCAAAAGCTTTACCAAGAATAGCAGCCTATATCATTACCTGGATGAAGTGTCAATACCGGTTTCCATTAATATGATTATTCATTGTCAGCGGTATCCCATGGATACAATGCATATGATGACTGATCTTTTTTTTTGAGGCTTTCATAGAGGTGCAGACACATTACAGAGAATGATATGCGATCCAGTTATGTATTTCATGTAACAGAAATAATGGTAGGTCAAAACGGGTGGTTTTATTCATTTATATTCAAGTATGTGCGATGGGTAAAGGCTTTACAATATTTATTTGAACAAGAAGTGTCACATCAGCTAATTTTTTAAATTTATTTATTTTTGCTTTAGAGGTGGAACTATGGTATTTTTCTACTCAGAGTCAGAAGATAAAAGGCAGTGAAGAACAGTTGAGGCAAACTAGGTCATACAAAGTGTAGTAGAATTTATACCTGTTCCGAATGGCCACACTACAAAGGTGTGTGAAAAAGGGTGTAGTCTCGTCTTAGCTATATTAAACTGCATGGCCTCCTGATCTTGTACGAATGGAAATAAGGGTGCAGACTTTCCGACAGTCTCTCTTTGTAGAGACACACACGAAAAGTGACAGAAGTAGTTCTTAGAAGAATGAAAAAAGACTGGACGTTCACACCGCTGCACACCTGGCCAGTTGCTGTACAGAGCAGCCATAATAAGTCTGACATATCCTCACCTTTCAGGCTGGTGTGGCAAACTTCTTAGAAAACAGTTGCTAGTTTTGGAGCAACATTATCATTCATTTGGAGCCAGGTTTGTGCCTATCTGCCACATGTAAGTCCAACATTCACTCCCTTTTTAGCTCTTTTTTGGTCTCCATGCGTGGCTTTTTTAGCAGCTCTCTGTTAACCTCCATAAAACTAAGGGGAGCAGCAGATTCAGGTGGTAATTCTCTTCAGATTCATAACTACTAAGTGACCCCCCCTTTCACGCTGTCACATTGTTTTCATGTTGTCTTGTGTGTTTAGTTTACCTGCCTTGAGGAGAACTACTCACAATGTCCTCTGTAGAAACTTTCTAAAGTGTGAAAAATAACCCGTAATGACCCATTGAGCTGCATAATGGGAGATGTAGGACTCTTGACATCTCAGTCTCTTCTGTTTTTGAATATTCTTTTTTTTTTAATGTCTTTTGTGAGTTCCCCAACTTAATGAATAGGATACCATTTTAATACAAGTCTACTTTAATGTGTTTATTTTCCTTTATTTATTTATTTTTTGGCCTGTAGACAATTACCAAGGTCAAAAAAATCACTGTTTTCCCTTTGAGAGGCACTTTCCCTGTAATGGCTTCTCTGGACTTCCTCTACGTAATATGTGACTTATGACTTACTACAGTATGCTGCAGCTGAGCAAGCTAAAATTTCAGCTGATGAATTGCTGTTTTAAAGTACTATATACAAGTAAATGCTTTCATATTAAGTTACATGTCTTTTAGTTCTGCGTTAGCCTGAACTGAAGTTAAACTCACAAGCCAACCTGTGCTGAAAGACCATTTATTATGCTGTTGATTTGGCTTGAATGACAGTGCTGGACGTTTATAAGGCAGAAAAGTACTGGACTCTAATTTAACTGGTTGGTTTAAGGTTTAAGGTTTGTTATTGTCTGCTGTACATTCATTAAGTGTTCCAGTTTATCTGGATTATCTGTGAGTGTAGCAGTTGTGAAGAGGTCAGATTAGCTCATGTCTCAAATGGGAATAGCACCATATAGGCTCATCTACTTCAATAGTCTGCTTAAAGGAACACTGCATCATTTTAGGAAACATGCTCTTTTAGTTATAGAAGCCAGAGTCTATATCGTTCAGTGTATTTTATTGTTCCTAACATTATTATTAGTCTCAGCCACTTTCAAATATAAATTTTTTTACCTGAGCTTTTGATCAAATTTTCAACTTAACTTTTTCTTCCTTTAATAAATGAGGGGCTGTTCATTTTTTTATTTATTTCTCTAACAGCACCGTAACTATACTCTAGATCCAACCTTGCTTACCTCAGAGACTCACTGATCCATGCAGTTTGAGAGACAAGGGTGGGTTTGACTTCTTGTTCAGAAAGCATTGACTGTTGCTTATTTGTAGCTTGATAGTGAAAAAATAGAAGCATTATCAGCATTATCAGAGGGATTCAGCAGTTCGTGCAAGGGCAGAGACAGAAGGTAAAATAGTAATGTGTTAAAAACAGGGATAATTTTCAGCTTGTGGCACGCTATTGTTAGCCTGCTAGCCCTAGCAGCTTATGCCTGTACACCTGCCCACAGTACAGTATGTTCAGTCCCTTCTGGTTTTTGCCACAGCAAGGGAGAAAAGTTTGTCTTGCCAAATTTGCTCTGACTACAGCTTTAGGATGGCGATGCCACGCAGTGGTTGGCTTTGCACGTTAGATCAGGGGGCTTAAACTCACGTTATCTGGGGGCCACTAGCCACATTGTTCTCACCAAGGGGGGCTTCTTGAGTGCTCAGTATAAACAAACCTTCTTTCAACAGTGAATTTCAACTATGTAAAGTTGAGCAGTTCCCTTTTCTCTTTCCTCTTCCTTGCACCTATAATACTGTTCTACATGTTTAGTTTTCTCCTTGCAGAGAAGACTGAGAGAAGAGTGAGAGAAGCCATATTCAGCTCCACAAAGAATATAATCAATTGTCCACCTCTCTTGAAACTGGCTGTGGTCCAGCTCACGCTTTATGTTATATTTAGATAAGGGTCTCAGGAACAGTATGGTAAATCAGACTGCTCTTGGTCATAGCTGAAGTGTTTATGTTTACACTGAGTTCCCCAGAGCCATGCCACTACCACAGCTAAAAAGAAGTTTAGGATTACTTCACAGTTACCAAAACAATCGGTTGGAGTACCTTTTTGTGAAAGACACAGTTTGATGATAGAAGCATTGATACGAAAATCTTCTGTCCCTCTTTCTTTTTCCCTCTCTCACACATTAAGGACCAGTTTCTTTAAATATGCTGTACCTTGTTATGTTGGTGCATTTATGCCATCATCCCATGAACAAATAAAAATGGCAAGATATATTTTAAGTACATGTATTATGAGAGGTAAGAATATGATATACAGTGAGAAGTCAACACATTTAGCTGTGGTAAATGTGTATTTCTCTGTAGGTGTGGACTGAGCAGTCTCCTTATCGAGCAGAGCGTTAGCAGCCGTGGGCAGCTGCTGTAGGGTTTTCTGCATTCAGAGGTGACTCGCTGGTCCCTCCTCCACTGGTTTCTACTGTGGTATGCACTGATGTAGGCCAGCACTGTCTAATTTCTAGCAGTCATTTTGTAGGTGGTACGTTTGGCATGGAGCCATCAACATGCATCATCTGTAAGTCTTCAAGCATCACGTCACCCACCATGGGCCCGGACCTTATTTTACCACTGTTTTTGTAAATCAAAATGATTATTCCGTCCATATAATGTTGAGCTTGCTCTCTCTTGTCTGGTTGCAGCACACTGGGAAGTAACTCAGATATAGTATATAGTAAACATCGTCAGGGCACAGAGCATCTGTGTCTTCAAAAAGGACACGTTGGCTGCTTTTAGGGTTTGTTTTTCAGATGGTTGTCCCTTAAAAGTATTAGAGAGTTGTGTGCACATGTAGGACACAAATAGCTCTGTCATGAACGTATTCGTGAGGCTTTTTGAAGAATTTTCTGCGTTTAGGGTGTGCAAGGTATTAAATAAAATCACAGTTTTAGTTTGTGTTACTTCCTGGAAAAGCTAATGGCTAAACATTTCTGTGTTCTATTTCAAACACTTGTTGATTTCTGTGAATGTGTTTTTCATGCTGTCGATACAGGATGCCTTTTGGCTTTTTCTCTAAATTCTAAGCTGCCTTGTTTGCATAAAGTACACGTGGGAGATAAGTACAGTTTGTCATGTGTTGTTGTATACCCTGCTCTATCCCACTGCAAAAAACCTGAAGTTCTTTCTTACCAATTTGGACTAATATCAACCCCTTCTGTTGTGTGATTCAGACCTTAGTTTATGGCCTGAATGTTACTCTGTTAGGGGTCAGTCAGAATGAGTTCAAAGTGAGGCTGAGGAGCAGAGAGTCAGGATGACTGAGTGTAGCCTAATTATCTTATCTAATGTTTGGTATGCCACTGTCATGATGACTGACAGGCCAAATCCTAAATAAAAGGACACTAAATTAATAAATAACTATAAAAATAGCAACCCTAAAATAGGCATTTGGCAAAGCATAGATCGGAAAGAAACACACAGTGAAATAGGAAAATAAAAGAGGCAAATAACAATTATCCTGGAATCATTAAAAATGTATAGAAATAAATAATGGACAGCTATTGTCAGTGAATAAAAAGATATACAACCCACTTACACTTTATGTATTTCATTGCTTATAAATTTTATTTAGTGAGATTTTTATTTACATGACATATGACATTTATTCATGCATTAATTTATTCCATTGCATATAAGTACATTTAATTGCCTCTCTATAGCAAGCATTTCAAATCTGTCAGTAAATTTTTGTTAATATTGAGTAGACCTGTGCATTATATGGAGAGAAAATCAAACTTGGTGAGATACTCCTCTTAAATATGTCATTAAGTGAGATGTGAGAGTGTCTTTGAACCACAACACAGAGGATAATACCTGTGCATTTACTGATGAATAAAAAGGCTCTGATAAGTTTTTACTTTATGGACTTTACTGTACCTTCATCATTTTTTCCAGCTGTGGCTCTTCTGTATACAGAAGAGTTTAATGTCAGAGATATTATCAGTTAATCTGTTCTTTGCAAAATGCTGAAAATGAGACACGCACAAGACACGTTGAACAGTTACTGTTTGGTAACGGGTTATTGCCAACAATTTATTTTTAGTTTTATAGTGTGATCCTAATTATTTAGTTGCCTCTTTTGAGATGAAACATTTGTGTCTCAGCAGCGGTTAATTGCATGAATTCCAAAATGACAGCCTTAACACAAATACATGTTGCTGTAGTAAAGTTCTGGATGATGTGAATTATGAGTGAACTTATGTCCTACCAGAACTCTGTCTTTGCCACTTAAGTCTTTCTTGCAAGCACAGGTTCACTGCAAGGTCAGTGCACTCTCCTCCTCTTGAAGATGTACTTGCAGAGAAATAGCCCTTCAATTAGCAATACATTTTTAATAACAAGTAAATAAGAATGTATTAAATAGAGTGCCTTCATAAAAAGGAGGTTACTGTTTGCCATATAATCAAAGGCCAGAAAAGAAATGCACTATTAACTGCAAAATACTTATGGTTTCAAGCTAAAATACAAATCATGTGAAATGTTTTTGAATGTATTTAATAGATACATGTGGGATATGAAAATGAGAACCTATGGAAAATGAATCATTAATTTTAAACTATGAATAATGTTTATTAATTTTAATTAACAAAAAGAAGGAAAATCGATTAAAATAACCGAATATTTTAATGGTCTTTAGCAGTTACATTTACTGATACACTTAAATCACTTATTATTTTGAAAAACTACACTACAGCAGTTTGAAAAGAGCATTTATATTATTTGAACAATTTCTGTGTTCATATTGATTTATTTGACACTTTTTTTGGAATGAGCTGCACTGTTCATTTTGAAAGAGCAGTGGCCAATGGGGAAACTGTAGCACTCGCCGGACCAATGATGTAACTTCATCACTCACTCAGTCAGTCAGGGACAAGCATTCGCATTTAGAGGCCTGGCCTCATTCTTGTGGTCCAGCCAAAACAGGACAGTTCTCAGAAAAGAACGGAACCATAAGATCCGGCTCCCTTCAAAGAGCCGTAACTCCCATCAGGGAAAAGCTGACAAAAATGTCATCAAAAAGTTGCAGTCGAATCCATACAAAAATCAGATAACAATAATAAGAAGGCTAAATAAAGGCTAAATGTCATAATCTCCTAATTCACCACTGAACTTTAATGGAGTGAAGACAAAAAAAAGAGGACATTTGAAAAACTTTCCCAGGACTTTGGAAGTAAGCAAGTCAAAGTCACTCCGTGTGATTTTCATTGTGAATTATTTTCTTCCAAAATTGAAATTGCACAAAAAATAGGTACTCGCATGTGTAATCTCCACAGTGTTGTGGTTAACTTGATGCTCATTATGCCAGACGAATAATGAAAAGTCAGTGTTTGTGTACAGTATGTTGCACCGGTGTTGCATCATATCACGTTCAAAGCTGAGACCATTAGTGCAGGGCTATGACCAGTTGCTTGTTTGTATTCTACAAATGGTGATGGAAGCTCTCCTCTACCGAAAAGCCATTTGTTTGTGTCAGGAAGAGAAGAACAGCTGATGCTTACACCCATGTATTACAAATGCACCCTGTTCCACTCTATAGGAGCTTCCCACTATAACCACAGCTTTCAACCACTAACCACTGAGCAGCTCCACGGTGGAATAAACAGGTGTTAAGTGATCTTAGTAATGGTGGTTGAGGGGAAAAGGAGTGTTTAATTTATTTTTTCTGTATTGGTTTTTCAGGCCATTCAGGGATTTCTGTGACTTTGTAGTAAACTGTGTTCATCTTTGACTGTGAAGCTACTGCTGCTTCCTGCAGAACTGACTGCCTTTTTTACATCATAGAGAATGGCACCATTCAGCATCTTTTTCTAGGGTTTGCATAAGCATCAGCCTTGTCTTTAGGACAGGTCCAGTAAACAAAAAGGAGGTTGTTGTTTTGAGTCTGGAAATTGAAAAATGTAAAATGTGGTGAGCATTAAAGAAGCCCGTCTTCCCCATTGTTTGTCCCTCTCCTCCCAGGGGAAGTTGGTGAAGTACTTCAGCCGCCAGCTGTCCTGTAAGTGCAAAGTGGCCTTAGAGGAGCGCAGTGCTGAGCTGGAGGACTTCCCTCGCCTCGGCCACTGGTTCCGCATCGTCAACTTAAGGAAAGAGGTCACAGAGGTAAGTTTTGAAACTGAGATTTATTCATTTTTTTTAGTTCTAAAAATACATGCCTTCTTATTTTACTTTATCACAACAAAATATGATCGCACAAATTAAAAACAAGCTGGACTTGCCATTGTCCTATCCTTATCATTGGTATATAGTAATCACTGCTGTGTGATTGATTTGTGTTCAGTTTAGGTTTTAATACATTTAAACAGAGCCTGGTGGTTCCTTCAGCAAACACTCTGTGACTGGCCCAAGACTTAATGGTGCCTGTCATTGTCTGCCTCATATTTGCCTTTTCTATTTTCATTAAACAACCACCAACAATGCACAAGTGTTATAAACAAGGGGGCAGTTGTAGGTTTCAGCAGTGAGGATCACTTCTGCGTTCAAACAGCTGCAGTTCCTCGGCTGCCGCTGGGGGCTGGCTCCAGAAGTGAGCAATTCTCCATTGACCCCCATGTTAAAATAGTCGTAAATTTTTTTGTACCACAACCGTTTTAGTGTTATTTAGGCTTAAAATTCATTACATAAATTACTTACATAAATTAGGGCGTGGTTACGTTGAGTGACAGCTCCATAGACAGGCACTGGCAGTTAGCTCTTTGCTAAAGCAGAGGCTGGGCTAGGCGGCTACATCCACAGGCTTTCCGGCTATTTCCAACGGTTGACAGGGGCTGCAGTGTCCGTGTTTGTTTGCCAATGTTCGGATAGGTTTTTGTGACATTATGGGTTGTTGTAGTGTAGACTGCACTAAACGACCGTCGAAGGAGTCTGTGTTGCAATTTATTCGGTAAGTAAATTTCTTACTGTTTTACCTGGATGTTTGTGCTAATTAGCATGTATTAGCATATTTTGCCGCTGGCTTATGACTTCATTGCCGATTTATGGTCGCTGCTGATACAGATAGAGGACCGGAGCAGCTAATGTTAGGAACGCTGTTGCGGTGTGTTCCGTGTTCTCAGAGTCCGTTTATTGCGGGAATACTAGACTACAATTTTATTTCGTCTCATTTTTCTGTTTAAAAAGTCCGACATTGCATGGACAGAGCAGCTCCGTCAGTAAGCGGCTGCTGTTGTTTGTGTGCTGCTGTAACTGTAAGGGGATAGTGGATGGAAGCAGCGGTGAAAGCCGGTAAATATTAAATGTTGCTAAGTGGCTGGGTTCTCGGCCGGCTGACCCGTAGAGTAACCGCCTCTCCGCCAAATATGGAAAGTACACTCCCACTAAAATCCAAGATGGCGCAGCTCAAATGCCCATGGTTTGGTCACAAAACCAACTCCCCGAAACCAATGGGTGACGTCACGGGTGCTACGTCCATGTCTTATACAGTCTATGGTTATAAACTGCATTTCCTCTAATAGACACTGAATGCTGGCTTCAAAAAGCCCACCAGCTTCTTTTTTTTAATGCAAATGTTAATATTATATATTTACACAAGCCGATATGCATTGAATTGTTAATTTTACTTCTTTTAGCACCTGTTTTAGTGTGGTTTGGAGAGTAATCTTTCTATAAAGAAGTCATCAGTACTATTAATATGAAAATAGTATGTTTTCTGGCATGCTCAGCTCAGGACCACCTATTCCCTCCCTTTAGTCAAAGTTTTTTTTTTTTTTCAAAGCTTTAAAACTTCTTTTTGGAAAGGTGTGTCTGTGCTTCAAGTATGAGACACAAATGCTATGTCTGCATTTTGTATTCTGTGTATGACCTCTTTCCACTTAATATATAATCAGTGAATAAGATTGATTCTCCACACTGCCACCTTCTGTTGCTCTACGAGGGCACAGTATTGAATTTTCAGTGCGTCTTTAACTCAAAACCAAATATACCTATGCATTAATTTTCTTTAAATGATGCATGCATGTGTATCTGTGTGTGTGTGTCATTGCTACTGTGTCATATGTTTGCATATGTGTGTGTGTTTTGCAGGAGATGAGCCCAGGTGAGCTGACCCTGGAGGGCCTGCTGGAGATGAGTGAGGACCAGGTGTGTGAGCTGTTGCAGAAGTTTGGTGCCAGCGAAGAGGAGTGTGCCAGACTCAACGCCTCCCTGTCCTGCCTCAGAAAGGCCCACCAGCTCGGTAAGGGTCCACCCAAAACACAGAGATGAGCTCACACACACCTGAACATAAAACAGCTACCCTTTCCCAAACATTTAAAATTTTATTTTTAAGTGTGATTCTACCTTTTGTTTTCTTAATCCAGTCTTTATTTATGGACCATAAAAACGTGACTAGACGTTACATGACAATTCACAGCAGAGGGTTCCCAGAAAACACTTATCAAAACAGTGTGCAGAAAGTTTCTATCCAGTAGGTGGTGCTGTTTTCTATTATGTTCAGCCACAGTAGTTCAGGGCCTCTTCCTTTACTCTTAACAGATCTATAAATCAAACTGCATCGCTACTTCTACACCATAGCTCTTTTCAGGAATGAGACCTTTTTACCATCACCTGTTTCGAACAAGAGTAGATAAATATATATCATGTTACTATGAATCATCATTACAGCAATCACAGCAATATAAAAGGTATGTGGGTTGTTAGTTCAAGTGTCTGTGTCATGTGGTCATGTGTCACCACGATTATATGAAAAGAAATCACTAATGCCTTATAGGAAAACTATTTGTTGCACAGAAAAATCGCCACTTTACTGTTTGCTTTTATGCAGACTAACCAGCACCATCATATGAATTAGAAATGTTGAAAACAAATGGCTATAACGCACAATGAGCACAGCATGAAGCTCTATGGCCCCTATAATAAATCTTTGAATGTACTGTACCAGTGTAACTAACACAGGCGTAACTGTGCCCAGTTACATAATAACTTGTCAAATGCATTTATTATCTTTGTAGCTGTACATTGCTGTACTTTATCAATTTATCATTGGTCACCTGATTGATTGTATTTGTAAAATTCTTTGAATTTTTTTCTTGTCCATGCTGGTTTAAAATTTGAAATAATTTCACCATAAGCCCCATTTGCAGATTTTATGTTGGTGTTGCTACAAATATTTGAATGATAAAACTCATGTTGTTGGAGCGTACATTGCTTTTGTGGGTCTGGAGGCCTTGATGCCGTCCTGAATTGTTGTTTTTATAATAAGATCCAGGCCTTTCTAAGGAGCCATTACTCACTAGTATTTTTCCCAGTTTTTGTTACTTGCAGGTTTCGCTCTCAGAGGTTGCCCTTCTCACAATGTATAGCAGGTGTAAAATCTCTCCCTTCCTTCCTTTCCAAGCCAAGAATGAATTCAAAGATAGTCACCACGTCTGCTTTGCTAGTTTTTTCTTGATAAGGGTCACTTTCTGGGGTTTACGCTGCTGTGATGCCAGGAGGGTGCTTTTTTTGTTCCATTGTTTGACACCAGGTGGCGCTACAGACCGTAATTTGGTCTTTGAGGTTACTGCTTTTGCAACTATTCAAAATCACCACAAGGGGGCAGTAGAGCTTCACTAAAACTGTGTTGTTGGGTTTAGTAACAACCTTTTGTAAACCCCTTTGATAACATATCTGTTTCTCCTCTACTCCTACTGAAACGCACAGATACACACGCTCACGCACACAAACAACATACACAGACACACTTCTGTTCTATAACAGATGTCCCTTCAGACGGAAGGTTCTTCTGAATAATTAAGCAAATTAACTTGAGTAGTGTTTCTTCAGTGTGCCCTCAACAAAACTGTTTTATTAAAGCAGTGTTTTACTAGAAGAGTTTTAACTCGGCTGTTCTTCAAAGCATTTTAGATTTTTTTTAATGTAATGAAAAAGAATTCAGACATTCAGACAAAAACGTCAACAGCCTCAAAACCAGGTCTTTTTTTTTTTTTTGTGAGTCTGCAGGTACTCAGCTGTCTTCTCGAAATACTCACACCTCTCTGTTGGTCCCTGTGCTCATTTGTCAGTCTGTCTGCTGGAGTTGCCCACCTTACTGTGTGCTCCTTCAGCTCCCTTCCCGTCTTTCTGTCTCATTGGTCTGATTGGGGATGGAGGCGGATATTATCCCGAAAGACAGACAGACGAGGAGGCAGGCGTCCCATGGCAGAGTCTGTTAGACGGTCCCATCCGCCCATGCCTCAGTGCATCTGGGTTCAGACCAGTCAGACCTCAGGAGACCAGCTCACTTTTGCCATCACTGTCTTGGACTGTCTTGGCTATGTTCACACTGCGTCTGGACCACATGCATAAGTGTATATACAGTATACAAAGCGAATGTGTTTAAATGGAACAGGACAATAACAAAGTTTTATATAATTATTCTGAGAGAACTATTATTATTGGTAGCACAGTGAAACCTAACAATAATAAGGTGAAAGAACTAATGGCTGGTAGGTGTGGAAATGCCTCAGTCAAAACATAAAGGCACTAAACTGTAAATGTGTTCGAAGCAAAGAGAATGAGCATAAATGTGATAGTGAACGTTGATATTTTTTGCCATTACATTGAGTTTATTTTGTTATGAGAGTGGTGTGAGTGTGGAAGTTCGGGATTGACCTGTGACCAGCCTCTGTTTACTAAAACTGCAGCCCAGGCTTCAAAACAGAATAAGCTGAGATGGAAGAGATTTGTCCAATTGTCTTCCTCCTAAAACCCCCAACCCGTGTCCCTCTCACTGCTTGGTTTTTACAGCACTCCATTATGCCCTTTAACACAGATGCCCTTTAAGATTTTTTTTAGAATCAACATCTGATTTAATCATCGCAGAGCATGAAAGTTCATTCTTGGAAAAAAAAAAAACCCTCGGTGTCCATTTTCCATTATTTTCTTGAACTTTCAACCTCATCCCATCTTTTTCGCTGGTTGGAGATCGCACAGGGATTAAAGATCATGGGGGCCATTTACATTTCACAACAGCAACTGTCTTTGAACGGAGATAGGGGTTACGATCCCCTCCTACATTCAGCCACCTGTTATCATATAACCGAAGTTCCACACTGAGATCTGGGCTGTCTCTGAGTTTTTCTGTTTGTGTCGTTTCTTCACTGTCCTCCTCCTTTTCCTCTCTTTTTCCTGTCCTCCTGCTTATTGTTAATCATTCTCTTCTCTGCCTCTCTTCTTTGCCCATTGCCTCAACTGTATTCCTATCACCTCCCTTCCTCTCTCTGGCACTCCAGAGGCAAGGTCTGGCCACACAGAGCTATTAATGGGCTCTCTAACGGGGGGGGGAGGGGGGGGGACTAGAGATGTGTAAATGCACCACAGCAACACCACCACTACCACCACCACTACACCACCGCACAGAGCGTTGAGAGGCACTTTCAGCCGAGAGAAATACAGGGTGTGCAGCAGCATTCTTCAGATTCTTACCCAGATGGAGCTTGGAGAGCGAGATGTGTCATAGCTTCGAAACATTGCCACATTTACACATCCGTGTGTGTGTGTGTGTGTGTGTGTTCATGTTGGTGAGAATGTACAGGTACCTGTGTGTCAGCATGTATATAGGCAAGAGTAGAAGATGTGCACATGTTTTTAAGGGGTTAACCAGCCCTGTGAGAGTATTTATAACTTAAACGCACCTAGGCAAAAAGTGGAGGATGTTATGTCTCGAGTCCTCTTAAAGAGTTTTATTTTTCTCTTTAAAATCTGGAGGTTGTTGCAAAAGTACAGATATAGCCAACCATATGAATGAAAGCTGAACGAAGGATTTACAGATTTATGCACATGCTTTTTGAAAGGAAATGTTGTTCCAGTTTATGAGTCATCAGGAATTATATTAAAATTGGCAAACGTGGACATTCACATACTTTACAATCCTCTACATCACATAAACTGCAGAAATAGAGAACATAACAAGTGAATGTATGTTGCTCTGTGGTGTAATGGTGGAGGAAGGAAACTAATGCAAGTTAATAGAATTTTTCACTACAGGCTCTTGGGATTGCAGTCCATGAGTTGCAATGAGGATGAGTCATACAATTCGGAGGCAGCCGGTCGGTTCTTTGTGCCGCAATATACACACATTATCCAGCCCGCCCCTCTAGACAAGTCCACACACACACAGACTTCACAAACACACACACACTCATACAAACATTTTCACATGGAGAATTTCTTGAATAAAAGTTCCTCTGTTGATCAGGCTAATAGTGTTGATCTTTGCTTAGCATGACAGGTCTGCCCGGTACCTTTCCTTTGTAATCTCTGACAGCTAAAAGGAATGTCCCTGTGCCCTGCTTTGAGACAGCTTCACATGCATACAAACACCTAATTGGCTTCAAATGCCATCAGCAAGGAAAAGAAATGAAGAAAGGCGGAGAAGAATGCGCAAGAAAAGGGATCAGAGGAGGGGAGAAAAGGAAAGGAGAGGGGGGAGAGGCAAGTGGGGGAAGAAGGACGTTGAATAACGAGAGAAAATGAGGGTGAGAAAGAGGCAATGACGACAGGAGGTGAGGAAGAAACACAGTCATGTCGAGAAGAAAAGCGCAGATGAAACAGGGAAGGAAAGCGACCAGAAGAAGCATTGACTGAACCCCCAACACCCATCTTCCTGAACACCTCTAGGTGGTCCTTATTGGATATTAACTAATTAGCAGAGTCTAACTTTGTGTCCCACTGATTACACTGCAAGAACGTCCACAAACCCTCAACTCAAAAGGGTCAAGATTAAAAAGGGCCACTGCATCTATTGAACGCAGCCATTGCCCTTTTCACCAAATCCTGTTTACAGTGGCAGTAAGATAGACCAGGTACTGTCCCAGTGGCATTTCACTGCCATTTAGCCCAAAGAAGCAACACATCTAGAGGTAATTAGTCCAATTATGAGGCTGTTATCTGCCTTTCTCAAAGCCTCACTGCATGTTAAGATTGCCCCATTAATGGTGTTGGGTTGTGCTATTTGCATTAATCACTTCAGAGGAGAGGCAGCCCTAAACGCTTCAGGTGCATTGTTTGGTTCGACAGTTGATGTGGAGATGCAGGGTTATTCAGGTTAGAGGAGAAAATGGAAGATTAATTATGATGTGGCTCCAAAATTACAACTGAAGTTATGCATATACTCAACAAACATTTGCTAATAACAGATTTTATTAAAGTTTATTTACTTTGAGTTAGACGAATTTAGTTTATGGATTAAAGGCTCAGACCTGGAAACAAGGTTGAAGAGAGAGGTGAACACACTTTCACGTGCTAACATGTAAAATAGTGATCACTTCAAGATTTGATTCCAGTCTCCATGCTAAGCTAATCGCCTCCTGGCTATGGCTCCATATTTAACCTACAGATAGGGAAGCAGTATCAGTCTTAACATCACACTTTGGGCTAGAAACAGAGATGCCACATTTCCCCAACTACTTTAATTCACAACATTTAAACTCTTTGAGAAGGACTTTGACTCTCTACAAAAAAATAAGCCGTGTCGATAGCATGACAAGTTATTCTTATGGAACTGAAAAGAAGACACAGTTATGGTCACAGAGGTTCAGATCTCACCACAAGCCATATCTCTAGAACATATTCTTTATTTTTGCCTCAAATAGAAGAGAATTTCTTTCAACTCTCATTTTTATATTAAAGGTAGTAATCCTGCTAATTAGAGCAGACATCCAGCAGTCAAGGGGTAATATTTCAAGATGCACAATTATACCGTTTTATGATTTGGCTGGAGGATGTGATACTGATTGCTTGCTCATAGCACCATCGTGATTTTTTTATACAGTTGGTACAGATAATGAAGAGTGCTTACAAATTTATTATGATCATTTTGCATCATGATGCAGTTTAAATATTACTTAATGCATCTAAAAGAAAAGCAGCATTAAAGTAAAATAAAAGCAATATTGTAATGTGAATTCAGGAGCAGAGTGGGAATGCGTTCAAAGAAATTGATTAAACATAGTCAGGAATTGATATCAGCAGGTACTGCCCTGTTGAAAAAGCCTTTCAGCCCCTGAAAATCGGGATAAATTACAAGAGTCAATGTATTATTTTTTTCTATCAAAGCTCCCCATCAAAAGCAGCTTCTAAAACTCACTCTCCAAGAAGAGTAAGGCACACAAATGAACTAAAATCACAGTCCTCAATGGGCTTTCGCTCGGTCTGTGTTCTGCATCTCATTTAGTGGCGAGCCGGTTTTGGTGTGCTTGAGGCTTTTGCTTAGGTGAGATCATGTGAAATAAGAAATTCATAAGTCAAGTCCTGTTACTGTTTTGCTGAAGCAGTTGCTAAGATACTAGTGCGCTTGATGAATTGACTCATTACTTGAAGCAACAGTTTCAGGAGTGTGATTCAAGTTCATTGCTTCTCTTGCAGAGAAATTTCACTTGGGTATCAGCTTGATAAGCGCTGTCAAAAGCATTTTTAAAGCGAGGCTGTTTCACGCAAGAATATAATTACCAAAATGAAGCTCATAATTTAAATCAAAGGTGATTGGTTGACATTTTCAAAAGCTATCCGGTTAGATTTTGCAAGGTACTAATTTTGAAATGGACAGTACAAATTGGAACCTTGTGTGTTAGGTATTATAGAGACCTGCCCAAAAGCAATCATCTCTCTGTTGGCTCCCATCCTTAATCTCAGCCTCAGTGTTACGAATTCATTGGTGGCCGTTGATTAGTTTTAGTCGTTCATGTGGGGTCAAGCTTAACTTTTACATTTCTGAGTGGCCTGTTGTGGTTTTATTTCTGCTAATAAAGGAGGCTTGATTGAGCATCCCTCTCATCTTTTCCTACATTTGTGGATGAGCACTCTTTCAGGCCCACTCATCCATTCTGCATCTTGATATCCTTCTGAAGGGGTTTTTAGGGTTGAGATGTGGGCCTCTTAATGTGGTTTCAGGGACAAGTGTGAGTGTGGTCCTCAGCCAGTCACACTGAGGGCAGACTGGCAATGACAGCTTGACTCGAAACACCCCACTGACTAATACCCATAGGTGTGAATTACAGCTGTCAGCAGGCTGTATATTCACGAGTTTAATCCATCCTTGCAATGTGATCAGTATTTCAAGAACATCAATCAACGTTAAAAATGACAGCTTATGCTATTAATATGACTGCATGTCTGCAAAAGTAAGTTCTTAAGTTTCCCATATCACATTTTCTACTTTCACTTTTCACAGAAATACATTATGTGCAGGCGACAGCTAACCACGTACCATGCAGTGCTGAAAACCTGCAGGTTTCCACAACAAACAAAGACAACACCAGGTTCACTAATTAGAAAACTTCAGCCAGGGAGCACGAACTGTGTAGGGGCATTATTTGAAGTACTGCAATGTTATGTGTTGTTGTAACTTTTTTTTTTTTTTCACAGCCTTTGATGTATATGTTAAAATGTGTCCTGTTTGGTGGTTGTGTCACCGTTAAAACTATAGAGGTACAAAACAGGAGCAACCTCTGTTTCTGGAAGTATTTTTACCACTGATGATCCCCATTTGTCCATCCCCCGGGCTGTAGCCACCGGATAAATTGAAGTCCAATCTTCACCAGTTCCTGAGAAGAATATCTGGCTCTGTAGCTGTTCAATGGTCCACTGTGTTCACCAGCTAGTTGCTGACTTTGCCTGTTAGCTGTTTGATGTTGGGCAGGTAGCATACAGTCTTTTTTTCAGAACTTTTCATTAAAAGATGAGAGAGTCGGCAACAGTAACGTTCTGGACCATAAAACCAAAAGTATATTCCAAAAGATGCTAAACCAGTGGTAGGGGACTGCAGAGTTGGGTTATAATTTTCTGTGGGTTTGCACAGTGAGTATGCCCTTTCATATTACACGCACGCAGTTTACCCACTGTTAATACAAAAATGCTGATTCATTCGGCTTTTAATAGTCCAGAAGGTCGTCAGACGTGAGCTTTGGCGAATGAAAACCAGCAGAAGCTCAACACTAGATGCCTTTTTTTGGGAAAAGTAAGAACTCCAAATCAAGATAAACAAAAAATATTTAGAGAGAAAACAAGACTCTGGAAAATTCCTGTATATTAAGTCCCATGTGTCTTTGCGGCCATCTCTTCCCATAACCAGTAGCTTGTGGCCTCTTCTTCATAACATTACAGAATAGGAAAGGCTGCAGGCTTTTTTTCCGTCGAGTTTTGCAGTTCCTCTGGGACCTTTTATAAGAGATGTTTTTCGTGGTTCATTTGATGTTGCTGGTGTTGATATTGTGTTTGAAGTTTGTGTTTTTGATGCTTATAGTTCCTTAGAGACGATGTCGCAGGGAAGAAAAATAATGACACAAAAAAAAAGAAAAATAAGTGTAGGGTTGTTGACAGAGATTTACATTAATGGTGGCTTGATGGTCAATAGCAGTAGAAGCCTGCCGGGTCAATTTTGCCCACACTCAGTCATTCATGAGATACAGCATTTGCTGTGATGCACCCAGGATCAATTCTACCAATATTATGTTTTGTTCTGAACAGCCTCTTGGCTATGCATAACTGCAGATGGAAAGACAAGTAGAATATTGTAGACTATATCAAGTGTGTCTCTGCCAGATCAATAAACACGTTTTTTTGTTTTGTTTATTTGTTTCTTTCTGAAGAACAACTTGAGGAGGATAAATTTCACAGTAACGGAGGTAAAGTATTGTCGTCTGAGCCCCAAAACCCTCATTTTGGCTGCTCACCTTCAAATTTTTTGCCTCTGTTGTTCTTTCTTTCTCATTCAACAGAAAGTTTAATTTTGGTAGAAGTCGGCTTGTGTTATGACTCATGCAGCTTTGCCCTGTTCTGTTTTGGCGCACTCTCCCATTTCTCTCACTCTTTCCGCTCCATCTATTCATGCTTAATCTGCTCCACACTGGCATATTCGAACACCACTGCACTACTAATATGTTCACATCAGATAACAGCAAAGTTAATTCTTCATTTCCAAAATTGAGCATATTTGCTGGTTATTAATATCTGCCTGCTGCCAGGATTACTCTTAGTGCTGCAATTAAGAAGAACATCTAGGGGATGTTTTAGCATTAAGAGCATGTCAAAAACCAGTTTAACTTGATACAACATACTACTCACAAATGTTCACTCAAATTATGAAAAAAACATATTTTCTCACCCCCCAAGTGTATTCAGATATGCGAATAGCTTTGGTTTTATTTTCCCAGGTTTTGTGATAACTGCCCCTGAGATTTAAACAGAGAGCACTCAGTGCTGAAAAAAAAATGTTAAATTCAACAGCAACCTCTTTTTATAAGAACACTGTGTCAACAGGGACTCACTCTTCAGTATAAAGTAGTTCTAGTGAGGAGGTCTATGGATGATCCACAGTGACTGGGACATTGTTTCTGGAAATGTTGCTGTTTCGTTCTTCAAATGTCATCGTTAAAAATCAGTGAGCAGCATTAATAAAATTTCCATTTCCCTCTGTGCCGTAGGTGTGGAGGCAAAAAAATCTTATGTCAGACATCAGACATCTCAAAACCTGGGCAAATTAAACCAAAACTATTTGCATGGCTCGATACCACAACAGACGAGCAAGAAAATATGTTATTTTGTAATTAGTGTGAACCCCTTTAACATGCATTTTAAGCACGATGTCAGAAAAAGATGTTCTGTTGGTGTTAAAACAGTCTTTGCCTCCACACTCTTGCAGGGAGCCAGGCAAAGCAGGACTGGTCCATCCAGTGGCCTACCTCTGAATCGGGCAAAGAAAACACTCCGGTGTGCCAGCCAGAGGCCAGTCAGTGGATCCGTTTCCAGCTCTCCCAAAGCCCCAAAGTCCAGTCCAAGTATAACCAGCACATGTGCCACAGCCCCCAGGCCCTGGCTCCCCCTTTGTACGTTGATCGACTCACTGTCGACAGTCCCGCCACAGGGCTCTTCCCTCCCTTGGACTCCGGTCATCGCTCCCTGCCCCCGTCACCCCGCCAGAGGCATTTTGGCCACACACCTCCTCGGACTCCCTTGGTGATCAACACCATGACCCCACCAGGCACTCCTCCCATGCGGCGAAGGAACAAAGTGAAGGCCCCAGGAACGCCGCCTCCGCCCAGCCGCAAACTCATTCATCTGCTGCCTGGCTTCACAGCACTGCACCGCAGCAAATCCCATGAGTTCCAGCTGGGGAACCGTTTGGATGACACACAGACACCAAAGTAAGTGCTGTACCCCTCTGGAGTTTTAATGGCAAATAGTGGTGGCCATTTTTGAGCTTTGTGTGTTTATCTAATGACTGAAACCATGTTGTAGAGTAAATAAGCGTCACCCTACTGCCAAAATGCAAAACCCAGGACTGGAAGGGAAACTAGGCAAAATCATTATGTGGGGTAATGAAGCTCAGATTTATATTTATATTTATAATTTTCAGAGAATCACGTGATTGATGGCAAATGAGGCCTTGTTATCTGTAGAATCATGTTATTGTTTCGCATTAGGTTTTAGGTTATAGATCATCCCCATGCAGTTGCTTAAGCACTTTGACCGAGTTTGCCTTCCAAGTACTGGATGTTAAATGATGTCCTCTGTTGTACTTTAGGACCGAGGCTACATGGTTCTTATTGCACAAATTTGTTTCACTGTCAAAATTATCCTGTTTATAAAGTTTCTTAGAGACAATATTCCAAGTTAGCACTGGTCAGTCATTTTCAGCAAATGGCCTCCCTGAAGCAAACATTCAGAGATTTCAGTACTCCCTCTCCATGATGTGTACAAGGTCTCACACTGTAATTCCATCTGATTCAAGTAGCACAGAAAGAAAGTTTGGGCCCCACCTTTCCTTTCAGCCGTTTTACTAGAACATAATCTTCCACCAGAGCCCAATCAGATTAATTCCTAGGAGGACATCATTGCCCATAAAGAACCAGTGGCCTGTCGGTAGAGATAAGGGACCTTGGGCTGAGTTCCTGACCGGCCATGTCTGTGTCTGGTGCTATGCTGATCAGATTTGGCCACAAACAGGGTCCACCACTGCTAGGTAATCAGGAACCAGAGTCCGCCTCAGGAGAGCTGCACTCATTTTGATAATGCCATTAGATGACAGTGCCCTATCACTGCTACACTTGGTAAGTTAATATTTGGGAGTTGTCCTCTGCTTTCACGATGGCCATCTGGGTTATATTCGGTGTGTGCTCGGCTGTGGACAGGGCCACATCCACATGTCAGTGTGCGTGAGTGTGTGTATGTGAATCCGCACCGCGAGGAGTGGATTGTAGCTGCAGTGAATAGGCTCAAACGGCATTAGAGAATTGATTACCGGTCCCTGAGCACTGATAGACTGCAGGCTGTGAGTTGAGCCCCTCTAATCAATGGCCTGTGTGTGCCTGGAAATGTTGCAACTCATCGAGACAGGGCAGATCTGCTGGCTTCTGGTAGCCAAGTACCTCTCATAATACATCATAATTGGTTGGAGGACGGTGCTGGCAAGCATCAAGTTGGTGGTTCAGTTCTGGCACGAGGCTCTCATACTTGTTTGTTTCATATCTGTATGCGCAAGGGAATTGGCTTCATTGCAAAGTTGACATCTGTTTTTTTCTTGATGCGAGAGTAAATACCTGGAGTTAGAAGCCTGAAAGTTCATACCACACAACATTTTCATAAATCTTTCATTAAGGCGACTATTCCTCACCTTGTTTTTCACCTAAAGGCTCGGGATGAAAAACCACTAGCAAACATTTCACCTGAGCAAACCAACCCCCCCCAAAAAATATTAAACATTTCATACTTTAATGGCTGCTTTTCTGTGATACCCTGTTCCTTCCATACTATGCATATTTCCCCGTCACCACCCTTAGGATTTTAATAAGCTCACAGCGCTCCTTTTCCTCATTTTCTCTTGCTTAATTGCCTGGCACTGTGGCCAGGACACACTAACCAGAGATTACCCTCTGACCCCAAGAGACATTTTTCTCCCTTTATCTTAATGAGATATGGCCTGATATCTCATTATCACCACTGCATAATACAGCACAAAGACTATGCAGCTGAATGTGTAAGAATGCTTAGCATAACAGGCTGATAAGGCTAGAAAAGTGACATGTATTTCTATGAAATATAATAACTGCCCATTGTCCTTTTGCTTTGGAAACATTCAGGTTGTTATTACTTATCTACTGTGCCAAACATTACACACGGACGTATGAATATAAGTTAATTGTGTTCTGCTTTGCGAGACCATTTTCTCTTGTTGGTATGCCATAGTCACTACAATGTGAAAACAAGAAATGGCACTGGTAATTGATAATCAAAGGAAATGTGAGTTTCACATATGGTTAATATTCATGTTTGTGGCTTAATACAATCTAAAAACTTTATTAATGTTGGAACTGGCATGAAGTGCTTTCAGGGAATCTTCATGGGCTTTCTGAAATGTTATAGCCTCTATTTCAATGTTAATTCGTCTTCCACTGCGCAACATGTGTTTTTCAGATACTGTACAAGGGTCTCTCTGCAATCATGGCCTGAAAATTGTTTCCAGTCATTTTTATTGTAAAAACTCGGCAAACTCTCTGGTCTGTTTGTGTGGACCCTCATCTTCTGCTTTATAGCTTTGTGCTTCTTGGTCTAATGTGTTTGTCTGTGTGATAATGTGTTTTTCTTTCGGATCGCAGTGAAGCACAGGCTGGTTTCTATCCCACCCAAGAAATAATGAGCAAATTGCCTCCTTACTGACGTGTTCAGTAATATCTATGGATCCAAGAAAATCTCACCCGGAGATGAAACAGCTGCCAATTTTGCAAGTCGTAATGGATAAGAAAGCAAACTTTCACCTATGTGGGGAAATTGGAGTATTCTTTCTCACCACCTGTCAAGCCCAAGTACAAATAAATTCATTTTCATTTCACATTCATTTGTATTTCAGAACGTATGTGGTCCTCTGTCTGTTGACAGAGATGTTTGGGTTTGTTTGGCTCTCTAGATGCTCAGTTCTCTTCACATTTAGTTGTTTTTGACTGGGTGGTTAGGGTCATTTTTGGCTTCTATATTTTATAAGTGACTGAGCAGAAGGTTTTACAGAGCTGTAGCTATCCTTCACAAAACTATAATTTAACCCTTTCTCTAACCAAGTAGTTTTTTGTACCTACACCAAACCTCAGCCAGATCATAAATTTGATTTTTTTTTTTCCATCAGTGATTTGTAATGGCTTTGGAAGGAAGAGACAAAATATTTTGTATTGCTGAACAACTAACAGGTTTCCTACCTGTTAGTTGTTCCAGAGTTTGTGGGCAATCAACATATTTTGTCAATTAATTTGAATGCATCTGTTGTCTTAAACAAACTAAATTGTGGTAAGGGAAGAAGGACTCAAAATGACAAAGTGCAAATGTGTTGATCTGAAAGTTAATGATACACACTTTGGAATAATAGAGAATAACAAATAGATAAAGAGTGTAAAGCATTACTAAAATTATAGCTGTGAATAACTGTGCAGTGATTATTTAACTTTGATTAATTAATTAAAAAGTAATAATTAATTTTGTTATTTACCTGTGCGCCAGACACATAACCGCAGCCTTTCTAAAACAGGGGACCTTCACTGCATTGAATAAAATACTTTATTTTAAACCTATGACCTAGATCTCGATCCACTGTGGGTATAGTATGTTAATGTCCTTTAATGGAGATTGAAGCTACCACTGACATCAGTAATATTTTTCTGTGGTGTGCAATTTCAATTTCATCTTCGGAGCGTCTGTGCACACTGAGCAGATTCTTTGTGTTCCTATGGTAATGACTCAGGCACTTGGTTGATAGATGTAATGTAAAATTAGAACTTGTCTTTAACAAGTAGCATAATCTTGCCAATTAGTAGCATGCGAAGTCGTTTGCAAGGGACACAGTGTCCTTTCTGTTACCACGGAAGCCAATGAAGAAGTCTTGCATCCCTTTCTTCTTTCCTTGCTTCGACCCTACTTCAGCATCTAAGATCTCAGATTATCTGGTTGTGATCAATAAATCATTTTTCTTTGAATTCCTATCATTTTTTTATTGTATTTTAAAACAACTATTTGCCAGAATATTACTTATTGTAGCTCAAAGGCAACATGACGTTCAAAGCCTGAGGGACGTATGCAGTGCAGGAAAAGTTATTTGTTGAACAGTCACCCCTCCTGTTTACATCTGTACCTCAATTTTTGGAGGCAAAAAAAAAAAAATTCCCCATCCGATAATTAATGAGTTGTTTCCCAGCATGAAAAAAAATATGCTGAGTCCAGGGATGTTGCCAAGTTTAGGGGAATTTAGGGAAGTAATTAGTCTGAGTCATTCAGTGTACACTCACAGTAAATATGCACTTACAGTGGGGGGACTACAGTTTGTATTAAAATACTTTACTTTGACTTTATTCACTTTTCTTTTGTGTTTCTAATAGACAGTTGTAGACTTTATATTTTCTCTTTTTGTTGTGGAGGTAGTGGTATCTCACTAAAATCTCAGGCAGGAAATGCTTTTGGCTTCTTAGCTTATAAAGATACAAGAGGGAGGAAAGTTGTTTAAATTTAATTTAACAAATACAAAAATAAGATGACCTGCCTTGCTAAGTAATAAGACATGACTTTGAAACTAACTTTAACAGAATGAGTCATCTCATTGGGTGATAAATTCATCTCTAAGCTAAACAAGAAGTCACAATCTTCTGGTACTTTCTGTCCACATAGTTGTCTTGGCAACCCATTGTTTCCCCAGAAGGGATTTGCAACAGACAGGGTTAAAGAGCACTGGTGGTAGATCAATACAGTGTCAACATTACTGTTTGTTTTGGTGTGATGACTGAAGCATCTGCTGGTGTGCTGTGAAAATGTCATCAAATCACTGTTAACCTTACGTGACATCATTGATTGTGTCCAGTATAAAATCAATTCTGAGATTTTAAGAAATACACTAAGGTGTGGCTCAGGTGTGAAGAGTCTGAATTGTTATTAAAAACCTGCCTTGTTGTGGTCATATTTCCTAGAGTGACAGAAATTTTAATTGTTTTTTTTTTTTTTATGTCAGTGTATTTTATCCTGTCAATAAGGTGAGAATTACTTAATGATGCCATCCCTTCCCAGAATGTACTAATTTGACTTTGAAATGTGAGACCCAATTTCTGCAGTCAATCAATTGCTTCCCACCCCACTGAGCACCTGCAAACACAGAACCACATGCACACTGTAAGCAACACACTGTCACACACACACACACAGGCTGATACGCTCCGTAAATCAATCAAACCAGCAGTGACTTTTTGGACACAGTCAAGAGATTTGCTAATTATTCTCTAATCTCTCTTTTTTGACACTGTTGCATTGAAAAAAAAATGGTCCTCTAAATTCCATTAAATCAAAAATCCACCTGAAGCACTTCAATTTTGTTTAAAACACTAATAGAAAACAACTTAAATGGGATATTTGATAACTGTCAACCGCAAAATGTTTCTGTACAAGACGTTTTTCAGCACAGAAAGATGGAAAGATTGACTGACCAACAGACTGACATTCAACAGCCACACAGGAGGAAATCCAATGTAGAAGAAAAACAGAAGAGGCTGTTTTTCAAAGTAGCTCGAAGCAGGAAGTAAGAAACAACAGCAAGTATACTCAGAAACTAAACGTGCACTTCTGTTTTCGGTTCCAGCCACATTAAAAAATGGTCAACATTAGATAAATCAGAATGACTAAAAAGCAAAGCTATTTTTTCAGACATTTTTTATTTAGGCCTGATGATGCACCAAAACACGTCATCCTGTTGTTCTTTGTAATTTACCAATCGATGAGTGTAATGTTTGAATGGACATTGGAAAGCAGATGTAGAAAAGTGACTGGAAACACCAAAAAGGCAAGAAAGGCCTTTTTCCAAAGTAGCAATCATCTGGGTGAGGGCACTTTTAAACTTGTTTTGCTTTCAGCACCAGAAACAAATCAGAAAAAAAGAATAACAGAGCATAGAAAAAAACTCAAACCTCAAATTCTCCTTGTTTAGTTTGAATTCATAAAATCACACTTTAACTCGAGTACTTGATTTTTACTTGCCGCTGGGAATGAAATGCTGCTGGCAACAGGAGAAAAGAGAAAGCCTGTTGTCTTGTTTTTCATTTTTGAAACGAGGTATAAACAACATTCAGACTTGATTCACCAAAATATGTGTTGATTATTACTGAATATTACTATTCATGTACAGTATATAAAATAAGACTTTATTATATTTAACTTTTAAACAAACAAATAGGTTTAGATGTGCTGCCTAATAGACATTTTTTGCTCACCAGCAACAACAACAATAAAACTTCAGGCCTGAATCCATCAGAATAAAAGCGGTCATCTACAGAAACTTACCAGAAAAGTTCAATTTGGCCCAAAAGAGCACAAACCGTAGCTCCCACTTTTCAGATCTCCCCTCGCTCCTCGCTCTTTTTATCCCTGTCTTTTTTTGATGAGTGGGGAATTACATAAAGTGCTAGATTACTGTGTGAATTAATGTTGTACACACGTTGCAACAGCCGTGAGGCCTGCGTTTGATCTGTCAGTGACAGGACTATAATGCCCCAATAGCTCCCCCTGTGAATGAATGCTGTACACATGCATACACAAGTCAGTCAGCGACGTTTAGGGCCGGACACTCCTCGCTGATAGTTCTTGAGCCATCGGAAAATACTAGCTGAGTCCTGAATCCTTATTGTGGTTCTTGGGTTTCAGGAAGAGTTCCTGCATTGGAGAAGTTTTTCATATGATGGTAGAGTCTGCAGCAAATGACGTGCAGCAAAATTCTTCATTCTTTGTCTGGTGTTCCATCTTTTCTTGTTGAAATTTAACTGTAACTGTAACCTCCTGAAATGCACGTAGAACATGGAAGAGTCTGCGGGTGGAGTATTTCTTTGAAGCCCACGATAGCTGTTCAACATGTTAATAGTTTTACTTAGAAAACATAAGTGGTGCCGGATACCCAGCACCACTTAAACTTTAATTTCTCGGCAGAAGTGCGACAGCAATTTCATTTTGCTTATGTTGCAGCCTGTCTGTCTCTCTCCCTCTCCTGTCTTTATTTCTCAACACTCCCCCCCTTCTCCGTGCCCTTTTCAAAGCGGAGAGGCTCTTTGGGCTGGAGTGTCAATTAATGAACCTCGTTGTCTATGTTAATGAGTAGTAACATGTGTGCGTGGAAAAGGCCAAGTGAGTTTTCAGTCTGTCACAGTCCCACTTGGCACGTCACACCAGGATCTTTCTGGAAAGTGGGCGTGTTTGTTTTTCCACGGTCTCTTGTCTTGTCTTCCCTCCGCCAGTGGAAATGGTAATATCATATAGTTAATACCACCTTATGAGACTTTCACAGCTTTTTGAATGTTAAGCACTTTCTTATTGAATTGGATGTTTGCTAATAAATCACATGGCGCTGGGGGTTGGCATGATTCACCCTCTGCTCCTCTCAGGGTAATTCTACCATGCAACACTCAGGGGAAGCAAATTTGCATCCATTCCATGACTAATTTAGCTGTTTGCTTTCACTGAGCTAGTGTACACATCATATATTTCTCTCTCTCCTTTCCTTTCCCCCCGTCTCTCTCTCTGTTTCCTTTTCTTTCACCCCTCTCATTATGCATCGCTTTTCAGAACCTGTCAATGTGTTGCTTTACCGTCATCTGTAACATCTACCAATTCAGTCAGAAAATACATTTTTTATTAGATTTAGTTTTTCTCAGTGGTGCAAAGGAAACTGTGATGAGGTTGTGGCTCCGCTGACTGAGATCAAATGTTGAACATCCGTCAGAAAGAATTCACCAAAGGGGAGCTACGAGATGCGAGACACTGTAAGGTACAACCTGCAGTCCGAACAGTCTAACCTTTAAACCCGACTGGAACCTGTGATTTCTCTCAAACTGATTTTCAGGTGTTTTAATGTGAGCGCAAACAACAGTAGATTGCAGCTAAATATAGGGGTTAATGTTTTCTTGTCTGGTGCCGTCAAAGGTTTGTTTACATCAGTATTGTTTGTAAACACATGGGGAAAAATGGATCTATCTTTTCAATTATGATGTGATTTGAACTACGCAAAAGCTGACTTTTTCATTTGGAAGTCAAACTCTATAATTATGTATGTGCGTATGCCTGTATTTTATACAGTCAGAAAAGATTTGTGTTTGTAAGAGATGGAAGCAAATAAGCAACAAGTTCTGATGAGATGAAGTTTTAGAACAACACAGGGAACACAACACGGTGAAGCAAGTCAGCTGTTTTTAGTTTAGGATACCTCACAGTGACTTACTGCAATTATCACATGACCAACTAAAGTAAAAAAGAAGGCCTGGCCTGTTTTTAGATCATCCAAGGCAGCTACAGCTTTAGATGTGTTAACTCAAGACTACATTCACATGCCATGGACTACACACAAAGATATACAGTGCAGTAATAGCATAACAGTGGCCCTTGGTAGGATTTATGAATCCTCTGATGATACACTATGATACGGTTCCAAGTTCTGAGAAAAGCTAGTGTGAGGTCCTTTTGTGGGAATTGTTTTTTCAAACTATTATTTCAAAGGTCAAGAATGAACTTTGATGCCTAACCTTTAAGCCAACATGGACAATGGATCCTTAAAGCAATAGAGAGTTGCAAACTAGGAAGAGCTATTCAGGGCGCTCTTGCTCACTGAAGTTAAAATCTCATTTAGTTCACTCATAGACAATTTAGGTAGTTGGATTGGCAACTCTACTAGTGGAATTATCAGTAAAAAGGATGAGCAACTATTTAGAAAATGTGATTTGATAAACAGTCAAAGGTGCAAGCCTTGCTTGAATAAAAACGTAAGATGACAGAAAGAAATTACTTAAAATTCTGTTATATCTGCCACTAATGGTGGGCAGGAGCTCAAGATTACGATTAAAGCACAGAAACTGACAGTACAACATGCATCTTAAATAAATTCACTTTCACATTCTGTTTCAGTTTTGAATGAATTCAATAATTATGGAACAATGTTCATAACTGCAAAGTGATTTTCTCCCCTAACTAGATAAGAATGATATAATTAAAGAACAACTCCACACTAAATTAGTTTTTCTTTGTGCTATACACACAATTATGTAGATTCTTGATGGCATGATGATGTTAATGCAGGTGATGTTTTTCCAGCACAGTGTGAGTGTGCTGCTCAAAATGTGCTTGGTTCAGATGAATTCTCGGACCCCTCGCTAACTGTGATGAAAGAGGAAAGACCCTGAGGTTTATTGCGTTGTTAACCACGCTGACTGTGGAAGCAGCTGCTGCTCTCAGTGTGTTAGTATATGTTCTCTGTTAGACTCATAATAAATAATCTCTAAGAATGCCTTTTTTCCATATTTTAACTTTGATTTTGTTGTCGTGTCATTAATATTTAAAATACAGAGAAAAACTTGAGAAAGATCTGAAACTAAGTTTTCAGAGGCTTTATTTCTGTAAGTGAACTTTCAACAACTTTTTTAGCTGTGTTAATCTCATCCGTGCTTGTTGGTATTTTTCTGTTGCTAACGTGACTAGGTAGCTGACTGGATGTAGGAAGTTGACATCTGATTGGTCAATTGTTTCCGCAGCTGGCTGAAACAGACATCAGTGGGCACAACACAAGACCCATTTGAGTTGCTGAACACATCTGAGTTATGGGTGATAGTTCAGATGTCTGAAACCAGTATTGCTAATCTGCCAACATAGATTGAAGTACAAGCACCGTTGCTATGGTTACCTGCAGTTTAATACACCTTGTGCAGTGATTTAGAACGAGGATGAAACTGCTGACTGGAACTGAGCTGTCCAGCCCGGGATTGGACCGACATCTGACAGGAACAGGTGTTTTTCTCTGGCTGTGGTATAATTACATTTAAAACATCTGTACTGAGGTTTTGCTTTTCTTATAGTTGTCCATATAAAACACCATAAAACAGCTGACAGGTTCAGAGCTCCAGTCCAACAGCAGCTCCAAAATACAAAATGTAAAAAAAAAAACAAAAACAAAAATCCCAAGTAAATCCATTAACTACTCTATTCAGTAGAATAAAATTACTCCTTTTTGGTGCTGCTGAGCTTTGTTTCATGGACAGAGCTGTAATCTGAACACACATTTATTGCCTTCCCTTGTGGAGAAAAAAAACTCATGAGTGTTCAGTGAAATTTCAGCCAGCATCAAATCATTGCCGCTGCTCCCCAGACAATCCACTGAGATACAAATCCGCCTTTCCCCAGGACACACACATCGACACATTAGCCGACGACCTCTGACCCCCCGAGGATTATTGGTCCCACATGCTCTGCTGTGTGGGACTGTGGGAGACATTCAGTGCCTGCAAGTGTACTGCACAAAGGCACGTATGTCAGAGCGGTGAAATAATGTACGTGTGATTCAGAAAGGGAGGAGAAAGCAATGGCGTCTGTGGGTTACGTGGGAATGTGAGTGTGTATCTGCTTTTCTCTATGGACAAAAGCTCATCCATGTTAATCAGAGCTTTGGCCCCATTGCCATTAATGACAAGTCAGGTGAGAGGGCATGTCAACATCAGGCCCTTAACAGCCAGATGATACCACCCTCCCCCTCCATCCATCCAACCACATATCAGCCATAATGAGCACTCATCCCAGCTTCCGCTGGCGGCCCAGAAATTGAAGTCATGATTATGAATTTATATGAGTGTTTAGGAGTGGCGGTTAGCCCAAATGTGCTGTTGCTGGTGCAGAATGCATTTATTAGGCTGATGGTTTTTCTGTGGTAATTTTTGAATGAGTGGTTGAGCTGGTTGGGGGGATCACAGGATTGGAGTGCGTGATTAGAACTTATCCTTAAAAGTTGTGTAATTCTTTTCAAGAAGATGGAAAAAAAAAGCCCCAGAACTCTGAGAAACCACCCATCTGCACACAGGAAGGATTTATAGCATTTACACTGTGCACAAAGCATTTGGTTAATTTTGTTGGAATCTTGTTTTGCTTTTAATTTAATTATATGAATCCTAAGTTTCCTGACAAGATCATCAAAGTTTCATTACAATATGTCTTGCGGGAAGATCAAACACTAAATTTGGACTGAGAAAATGATGTCAAACATTGCAGTGACAAAGACCAAGCACTGAAACAGGCCATAGTGACAGCCGCCGTCTGATATATTTAACAGTACAGTATGACTGTTTTACTCCCAACAACCATAAAGGGAGTTATTACCATCATTCATCATTCAGGCCATCAAGTGGAGGCTTTCATCTCAGTGCCTCGCTCTGATGTTAAAGTCAAGACAGATAATATCTGCTCCAGGTTCCATATTGTCCCTGACCCCCTCGTGCTTTTTAGGCTCACTGCTTTTTACTGCTCTGCCTGTGCCTCAAAACTACCACTTAACCCGCACGGCTGTAGGCCAGATAGCTGTTTTCGCATCCAGTGCTGTTGCTTTAATACTTGGATTAGAGAGTTTAAGGCTTGAGCTATGGTTTCATTTTGACTGAATTGAGAAAATAAATTCTGATTCATTTCGATACTGTGGAAACTACACACAGCCAAGTACACACACACAGACCTGCTAGCGTGCATGTGACAGATAAGAGAAGCAGGCTGGAACACGATAAAACCTCAAAATGTAAAAGTGCTGATTTCTTACATAAGTTATCTGTAAAAAGAGAATTAATTCAAGTTTGTTTAAAAAAAAAAGTCACGATAAAAGACTGGTTAGTCATGTACACGCACTGAATTTATATGCGCAGTCAGATCAATCCTAAGTACATGAGCAATGGAAAATATATCAACACAATAGTCCTACTAGAGGAAAAAAGGGAAGACATAAGTAACTATGAGAGATGAAAACCTCATAGGAATGGTTAAAGGAGTGAAAAGAGTTTAACTCTGAGCTTCCCTCAGGAAACCGTTTTTTATGTTTCTTCCTCTGCATCTGGTTCAAGACGGTGGTGTTTTCCATCTCAGTAAGTGCAGTACAGTGGGAGATTCTGTATCACCCCTGTTAATGTTAAGCATCTGGTTATGGTTATATAGCACATGTAACGCCTGCGAAACAATTTTAGCACATCATATTTATTTGTATTTCTTAGAAATTAAACTATAAATACATTTTAGGTTTGTTTGAACTTGCAATTCACAATGAATGTCTTTATTTCAAGTTCCATTTTAATATTATTTTCTCAATCATAGCAGTCCAGTGCACTTGCTTTCTGAAACTGCTTTTACACGTTGAAAGCTTCAGTACAGTGTCTGTTATCCTGCACCGTGCCCAGTGCAGGATAGATTGACAGCTGGTGAACGAGCACACTTAACATAATTTGGACGACAACATTTATCATCATGAGTTCAGTATTACTATGTCAGAAGACACTGTTGACTGTCTTAGTCTTGTTTATTAAAACAACTTGACATGATGAATCTCCTCAGCCTGTAATGAAAATGCATACTACCTACAGATATTGCTGCATCAACTAGGACTGAGGAGGATAAATATGGGAAGGAATTTAAATAACCTGTTTCATGTATGAATGGAACGTACATAGTTTAAAAAATAAGGGTGCTAAAAGAACTGAAAGACACAGGTTATGGATGGTAGCAGTTAATCGAAAAATGAATTGTCCTCGCTAAGAACTCAAAATTGCATCTTGGCTTTTTTTTGTTCTTAAATGATTCATTTAAACAAAATGATTTATGAAATACTGAGGCCTGCTGTATTTGATAGGCTTAGATGAACAGTTCTGGCACATGTGCAGCCTTGGACTCTGTTGACACAAAACTGTAGAAACTAAAAGATCAGGCAAAGTAATAGCTGCTATTAGAATTCAAGCCCATAACACACTGGACAGTTGCTGCATTTGTCTGCGAATTAAGAAGGACTTGTGCCAGCAACATCAAATTGTGACTATTTGAGGAGGACTCCTTGTAGATGTGGTAACAAAGGATCCTGCAACACCTGTTTGCATTTTATATCTTTGGAGATGAATGGTTCTTTATTCCTATTCATCCCAAACAATTTAGCGGTAAATGAGGTGCACATAGACAGAGCAGAGTATAAGGATGAACAAAAGACATGAGGACAGTTTTTGAATCCAGTCCATCAGTGGCAAACATCCAAATGTTGGATATTCGCCACTGATGGACTTTCAGAGAATTTCAGCAATGAGGACTCCAGTTGTCATCCTGAGCTGAGCTATCATTTTAATACAGACTCTTTTGTGCAACCACAGAATGTCCCTTAAAACAACAAAATATCACCAGGTGGTAAAGATGCAGGAAACCAAAACGCCTGAAGAAACTGTACTAGACTGAAGAGTTTCAAAAATCAGGATCATAATGTACTGCTACTCAAACCTGAAAACATGTCATGTGTTGCAGAGAAAAAAAACATGTTCTACAAAAAATGTTTCTCCAAGATAATTTGTCATCTCATCTCAAAGATTCACAACGAGAAGAGCTAAAAATCTCAATGCAGAAACATCAATGCAGCACTGACCATAACACATCTAACTGACAGAGTGCTTTCCTCCATCTCTATGACAACAACTCTCTTCCTTGTCTCCACTTCTTCTACTAATACTTTATCACTGGGGGTGTGCTTCCATTATACAGTTTGAAACTGTGGAGCCTAGTGCATCCTGCAAAGATCAAAATGGGTGTTGCAGTCAGAGTAAGTGGGTCTTTGTTGTTGTTATTGTAGTTGTTGAGATGTAATGGTACATTGAAGTCTCTGAGCCCCTAAGATCTGGTGCCAGTACAGGTGACATATACAGAGGAAAGTGCATGTGTATATTAGATTAAATTTCACCTTATTGTCTTCTGAAATTCATGCTGCGTCAGACAAGCAAACTCTGTTTCTCTTCCAAGGAAGAAAAAAACACAATATTAGATTTCAGTTCTTTGCTAACTGCATATTACCCATGGCCTACTGCAAACACATCTTTGTTTGACAGATTGAGGAATGAGTGAAGTCGGCAACCTGTTCCATCTAACCTGTGAAACACAACAAACAAAACATGAGAGGAATCTGATGCAATTCTACTAGCTAGACAGCTTCCTTTCGGTATAAGCACTTTGAAAAGTGAGTCAAGTGTTTGACCCACGGTCCTCAAGCATACCTATCATGAGTCAAATGCTGCTTGATTAACGTTTTTAAACTGAATATACCAAAATAATGTTGCCTTTAGCTGGTAGCCTGCAAATTAAGTTTAAATTTGTAGCATGCAATTGAATGCAGAGACTGGGGTGAAGGATATTTTCTTAGTATTTTGTACTTTTTCACAGAAGAGCATGCTGAGCACTGACTCTCTATAGACTTTCCTTTTACCCAGCGGTTTTTACATTCTACTGCTCTCACCCTCCATCCCAGGTTCTCATGGGGCAGTTCAGACTATTGAAAATTTTCTCAGAATCTCTGATCTGAACTGGCCTTGTAATGTAATAACACCTATGGTACTTTATGTTTTTTTTTTGTTATATTTGCTGCATTGCTTTACAGTGGAAGCTGCCAATCATCTGTCTTAGAAATTAAGTTCATTTACTGCTAAACATTTTTCCTAATTTTGTTCGAGACTATACTCTGATTTGCGCTAAATGCTAACAAGATGCTAACATGTTCACAGTGAGAATGCAAAAATGGTGATTTGGAGCATGGAGCATGTGCAATATTAAATGTTCACCATCTTAGTTTATTGTGTTAGTGTACAAACATTTGCTAGCTAGCACTGAGCACAAAGTACAGCTGAGGCTGACTGGAATGTCATTAGTTTTGCGTGTGTTTGGTTACAAAGCAAAGCATTGGGCAAATTAGAATGTTGACCTGATGGTGTTGCCAGAGGAATAGTTAAGGGATCACCAAAGTCATTAGGATACAGCATCTGGGAATCATGTGCACAAAATTTCATGACAGTCCATCCAATAGAGACATGTTAATGTGGACCAAAGTGGTGGATCAACTGACTCACATCCTTTTAGCCATGGCGCTAGGGAGGCTAAAAAAAATAAGCCTCTCAGAATTCCCCACAACAAAAAGTGACGTCTTCATATTGCTTGTTTTGTCCAGCCAACAGTCCAGAAGCCGAAGATATTCAATTTACAGTCATATAAAACAAAACAAAAAAAAAGCAGCAAATTTCACATTGTACTTACTTACTTTTTACTTAAAAGACTCATAAATCATCAGTACTGTCACACTGGACTAATCGATTAGAGAACCATTCTCTTGATGGTGTCCAATGAAGTTTATTCTTGCTAGTAAGTAGTTGCTGTTTAACTGGTTTGCAAGTAGACATCATATCACATTCACATGCCAACAGCATGTAGGCATACAACTATTTTAACCAGACAGGCCGTGCCGTGTTGGTGTGCACCAACACACATCCCTGAGAAGCTACTGAAAAGACAACATGTCACACTTCGCCCTCCTGTCAGCTTGTCACTCCTCTGTCCCTGCTCCTTTGTCCCAAACCACTGGTCTCGCTTTTCATTTGGTCATCGGCTCCCCCGTCCCCTCTTTCTCCCTCTCATTTTCTCTCCCTCACACAGGCTTGCTCTCTTTTTCAATCCTTTGTCTCACTCGTGTTTTTTTTTCGCTTTGGGTGTCTTGCTGTGTCCTCAGCATCATGTTCAGCTTTCAATCCACAACAAGCGCACGATTTCCATCCCCACTGAGAGCGCTGTGCCTCCCCTGCCCTCTGACAGCGCACTGACACCCACCCATATCCCAGTGGGAGATGCTGACAGTTAAAAAGGAGATAACAAGAGAGGGAAGGAGGGAAAGCCAGTTTTTTTACTCGTGTTATTATCATCCGACCATCTCAACAGGTGATCAGCAGATGCCGTCATGATGAGACATCAAGCCACAACCAGAACTGTGAACAAAGCTTGTGGGCGCGCGCACACACACACCTACACATACTGGGCTGCCAGACACACCCTCTCTGTGTCCATGAAATACTTGTATTAACAAACATGCTGTTATATTTAGTAGTGACGTCTGCAATGGCAGTGCAGCAGTGTCTCATGGTTGCTGGGATGATCTGGAGGTGCAGTGGTTGAGATTCTTCAAGATTTGTATGTAGTTATTTTGGCAAACAAATATAACGTTTGGATTAAGCAATAAAACCAGCAAGCGAGACAGTTTTGTTAAAACACTGCCTCCTCTGTAGCAGTGACGGTTTACATGACGTTTGTTTTTGTTGCCTCCTTTTTTTCGGATTCCCTGATGAAATCTAAATCCACCTGCTTTACTGTTACTCACACTGTATTGGCAAGAAATACAATCCTGTTAGACAGACGCTCTTTTAGATTGATGTTGGATTTATGGTGAGTTTTTGCACCAATAACCTGACATTAATTTAGATTTTTCATGTGAATTTTGAAGATAATTCTGGTGCATTTTAAATAGAGTCATATGTTCATAGCCGCGATTCCTCTTGGTTACAATAATATTGCATTCACCAAGATAAATGCTGATATTCAGGATTAAGGAGACATTGTTAGCACTCAACAAGCAATGTAAAACTGAAGTCCTGATATTTGGACCCAGTCGTGCCTGTGATGCCCCTCATATGGACCCTGTGTTGCTACAAACCATATGTAAAACCCACTGTAAAAAAAAAAAAAAGGTCTAATTTAGACAACCAGACAAAGTTAGTGATCAAATCAAGCGTTTTCCAGCTGAGGCTCTTCTCTAAGGCCTAGTCCTTTTTATCATTTAATGATTTTGAAAGGGTTCTACTTGCTTTTATCACGTTCTCACTTGACTACTTTAATTCCTTTTATGTTGGTGTTAGCCAGGCCTCCCTCTCACGCCTGCAGGTGGTCCAGAGCTCTGCAGTCTGTCTTTTAACAGGAGCACACAAACGAGAGCACATATCCCCCACACTGGACTCCTTTTACTGGCTTCCTGTATGTTTTAGGATCGATCTTTTTTGATTTTTGGTTTCCTTACAAATCATTAAATGGGTTTGCTCCAATCTGTCCCTGACCTGAAGAGCAGGGGAGATTGTGCCTTTGCAATTGTAGTCCCCAAAATCTGGAGCAAGTTGCCTGTGCATGTTAGGCTGGCCTACACTGTATTTAGATATTTGAATAACCCTTATGTATATGGACTCATGACTCATGGCATATAAGAGTACTGGCCCAGGTGAATCATAGGAAACAAATCTTCAAATCAAGATGCTTTGAGTTTGTGAAACCTTTGAACTGGTGCACTTATTGTGTAATAACAATAAATTCCCTTTAGATTAAGTTTGGCATTGGTTTCACTATGCTGCCTCAGAAAAGAAAAAGAAAAATCCTACCCACGGTAACAGACTACCAGCTTTTATTCAGCTCAGGATTGAAACCCCAGACTTCTGAACACTAGACAACTTGCTTTGGATGAAACTGCTCAAGGGGCTTGCAGTAATTCTCTGTTGTAATCATTATTCTAGCCACCTTTATTTCATTTTCCACCAACTTTATTAAAGCAGCAAAGAGCAGTGACTGCCAGAGATATTATTCCACAGTTCCATTTGCATAAAAAGCAACAGGGTGCTTTTCTTGCCATATGGGTCTCAGCACAGCTCTCTGCATATTTCTGAGTAAAAAAGTGGAGGTATGCAGATGGAATCCTGCAAGTAATTTACTCTCCTAGATGGACACAAGTGTTAATTAGACGGAGCTAGAATGTTTTGCACTATCACAGCATCACTGTTGAGATATGCCAGTTGGATAGCAAGCAACTGCTAGTTAGTTAGGCAAAAAGCTGTGCAATATTCATGACCCAGTCTTTTTAAAATCCTCTTGATAAGTCAGAACGTAAAGGAAATATGTCATTTGAAGGATCGCTGCTCTCCTGCTCTCTCCTCTGTCCTTGATCAAATGGAACTTTTACTTGAAGGTGTCACTGTAATTAGCGTCTCTTGCGAGTGCGGTGGAAGTGGGTGGATGAATGCATGTGCGTGTGTGCATGAATGTCAGACTCCTTTTTTCCTTGCTTGCATGTTGTGAAGTGAAAATCACATCTTTCAAAAATGTAAACTAAGAATAAGGCTTCAATCCCTCTTTATGGATTTTGTAAAATCAAAATGTCAAAATTGATATATAAGGATAAAATTTATATATCAAGGTATATGTTGGTGTTGACATACATACTCTCTGTGTTAAGTCTAACCTAAACAGACCATCAGCAAGAAAAAACAAGCTGTCATCTACAAACATCAGGACTTCTGATTCCTGGATGAATGCAAATATATGCAATGCAAACTTTAGATTGCACTTTCACTCACTTCAGAACATACACAATAGAACTTCAGTGATTTCAGAGAAAACTGGGTCATTGTAATAAAATATAACCAGAAGGAAGTAGGTAAATAAACAGGACAGAGGTAATTTAATCACTACAATATGTGGAAATGCCTGAATGATACAGAAAAAAAAAATTAGTGTTCCTGTTTACTCAGTATGGAAGACCCGAGGGGATAAAAGACTCAAAAATGCTACCTGAGATGTGACACAAACATGCAGTGATTTCCATCTGTGAGAGATGCATCGTGATGTACAATCCTAGACTAGATCAAAGGACAACTCGACTATTCACACCTTTGTTGATTTCTCTCGACACTTGACAAGTCACCCACCTCCCTCTTCGTCTGTCTTTCTGTATTCTTTAACTTTCTCTTTCCTTGAACTTTTCATATGCTGAGCAGAAAGAGGTTTCTGAATAGATGCTTTAACAACTGTAGAGTTGACAGCCCCCCCCCCCCCCCCCCCCCATCTGCCCGCCCCCCTTCACCGACACCCGTTTTCAAAACCAAAATTGGGAATCCTCTCCCTTCTCTCTACATTCATTTTTGCTGTTCCCTCTCTGAACATCAAGAAACCATTTGAGGCGAGGATAAAGGCATGCATGCAGAGAGATGAATGATTTGATGATGAATAATTTAGATTTAAATGGCATAAAGTGTGCTAATTGGAATAGTTGACAAAAGCTCTATGACGGAGAAGTGATAACCTGCAGGCTGCTTCCTTATTGCAGGAGATGCGAGTGAAGTGCTGGGTTGGTTTACAGGTCTAATTGCATGAGTCAGCGTAGGGAGTGAGACACAGGAGGACAAATTCCTGCAGGATTTAACACTTAATGAGTGTTACTTTACATGATAAGTAAGAACTCAAAGCCTTACGTTTTTCACTTTAAATGTCTGTTTTTGATGGATAAACTCTTTTTCTTTTCTTTTTATACTTTTTCTCACCTGTCTCTTTCATGTTTGTGTCTGAAGTTCAACCAGTGTCTTCTCGTCTGTTTGTGTTTGGGTCTGCTTTTGTCTGTATCCTGTTTTTGCTGGTTCGTTGTTTGTCACCCAGACTAGTTCTCTCTGCTTCTTCTTCTCTACAGCATTTCCATTTGTAGTCTGTGTTTTCTGTCTTTCTGGCTCAGTCCCTTGGCTGTCCTTCACTGTCTAGCCTGTGTATGTGTCTGTGCAACATTCAGACATCAGTTTACAAGTCCATTTATGGTCTTAAAAATCAGATGTTGTTGCCCAGCTTGAGAACTCGAATCAGGCTTGCTGCCACTTTTCTACATGTCTTTTGGCTTTGCAAAGCCTCAGGACTCGCCTGTGTCTTTTGTTCCTTCAGGGACGTTCATTTTTGTGTCTCTGGATGAGTTACTGTATGCATGCACACCTGAGATTAGTTGTGTATATTTCTTAATGTATGCGTTTGCCCACTGCGTCTGTATTGGACCTATTTTGGACATGATAATCTTTCCCGAATGCATTTTAACCATCGTGAAATTACAGGATGTAGTCTGTTACTGAACAGGAGAAGTGTGAAGTCAAAGGCTTAACAGACATGAAACACATATTTATATCATTCAATGTGACTTAACATTATCTCTGGAGATTCATACACTTAAAAAAAAGTAAAAAGTAGATTAATGTAAGACTGTTCCTGCTTCCAAAAGCAGAGAGGAGAGGAAAGAGGAGAAAGAAAGTAGTTAATTCCTGATAAGATCTGTCTGAATCTGGCTTTTGCAATTATAATTTACTGGGCGGTAATTAACAGCAAGTGGATTATTTTTCTAATGTAAGACAACAGAGGGTATTTATGTCCAATTATCACCACAAAGTCGCCTCATATGAGTCTGTGGTGGAATAAGAAAGTAACAGTATTTACACTGTCAGGAATCCTGTGGGGAACTGAAGAAATTTGTCGCAGCTATAACTGTCATTCATGTATTTACTGGGGTGTCCTCAGCCTGTTAGAAGCCCTGTTGTGTTTTTATCCATGTCAAGATCCTGTAGGTACGATGACTCCATTTTTCCAGTGAGGTAATTGGTCAGTAGAAAGGCTGTGGGCAGGTTTTGATCTATAGCTAACCTAACTGCCACCAGCTGATCTGTGTACTTAAAGGTGCTATCTTGATACCTTGAAATACAAAAAAATTTTACTAGGACAAATTGTATGACAAGCTGACAAAGACAAATTACACTTTCAGGCTTAATTATCCAAGGTCTCCCAGAAAAAAGCAGGGCTGACAAACAGAAGCCAGTGATTATGGGGAATTATTGGTGACGTGAGATTTGAAAAACTCATTTAAAAAGATGTTTTTCAAGTCATTTCCAAGCTTCTGTCGAAAAGCAGGAATGTAACCACGGAGACAGATGTTGGGTGTTGTGTGGTAACACCCCTTTTCAGCTTAGTCTAAAGAGCTAATTCATTAAGCCTTGATCTCATCACTCCTATCACAAAATTAACCTCAAAACTTCAAATTTCAAATTCACCCTGATGCTTAGATGGTTGAGCAGGTTTCATATCCTTCCTCGAAACGGATAATTCATTAAATTATTACAGTCTGCCAACCCGAAAAGCTGGCTGTCTTTTTCTGTATGTGCCGTTTCTGTAACTTGCTTTTCTGCATGTAGTTATTGATTAGATGTTGAATAGAAAGATTTGCTTAAATCAAACATTCTTCATGGTGGAGTTTAACAATGGCCAGCCAGAAAACAAACCTTTAATTTAAACCTGGCAGGAATATATTCAAATTCAGTATGACTTATGTGAAACTGATAGGAAATTATGACAAGTATAAAGCTACTGTAGAATCAATTCCTGCTACTTATACTCCTAATACTGCAACTATTATTCCATTCACTACTGTAATGGGTTATCTGTATAGTAGAGTTCTTCTAGATACACCTAGAGTAGCCTTGTGATGACAATATATGTAAATATAACACTGAATATCTAACATTTAGTAAAACTGACAGTGATATCATGTATCAACAATAAATTACAAACATTAATCCCATCATTAAATTCAAGTTGAAATGATTACTAATATATAATAATATGTCAAATCATACGTGACTTTTCGTTTCAGATCAACTCGTTTTCGTTGTGGTGTCTTGTGTAATCGTCTGTCTCTCTATCCTGCCTGCTCTTCTCATGCTCTCTGTCAGCAGTGCGTTTTCTTTTTGGCCTGCTGCCAGTGGCTTATGAAAATCACACCCAGCCTTGCACACTGTGTCATGATCACTTAATCCCATAACTGTGTGGCTCGTTGCGTGCTGGTGTCCATGGATTCACAAGTGTTTTGTTCGTAGGACAATTTCTTTATCTGGTGCCTCACCAATTTAAAGACTTCCTCTTGCAGGGGAAGTAAAAACAAGCATTTATTTCTAAGATGTTCATACCATATTAAAAGAAACCACAAGACAAAATTCTTAAACTCTTCTCTTCAATCTGTGTTCTTCGGTGCTTTCCTCGTATATGAATTTTGCAATATATATATATTTTGCGATGACAGTATCATAAATGACCTTTCTTGGTGCAGCTTTCTCTCACCCCGCTTTGCCCACCAGGGTGACTTTCATATCCCTGCAAGTGCTTGTGTGAACTTGTTGCATTCAGCTGTGGGGGACACAGTATGTGTAGGCGGAAGGACTAATAATGATAGTTAATGGTAGGAGCAGAGAGAGTTTTTCCATAAAAAGCCAAAGTCATATCACATACTCAAAATGCAGCATGTATTGCAGCGGCACTGCATCATGGTCTATGTATATGGACTATTGTGGGTGGAGAAATTGGTATCTCTCCTGTGTGATTGCGACTGAAGCCTTAGCACCTTAATTCTGACTGACAGACTGAATGACTAAAGCCAGTATTTTATTTTGGTGAGTAGTGGGCATCCTTGCAAATGCCTCAAAATTTCTTAGCTACATTTAGCCTGTACTTTGTCTACAACCATCTAAGGGCATAAAAAAATACTTTCTAACAACAGAAAGGCCGAGATGTGTCAAAAGCTGTTCATCAACATTTTTCAATTGCTTTAATTTAGCTTGACTTTGTCCCGGTAAAGTAAATAATTTGGCATCACCTGAAGGCCATACAGCTTTCCATACAGCTTTGAAGTTGTATCCTGCAGTAAGGCCAGGATGTATTTTCACATTTAATGACAGAAGCAAACATGTTCAGAATGTCTTGGTGCAGATATTTACTGCCATTACAATTTAAATAGCATTGTTTCTCTATCACAAGTTTGATGAGGGTATACCCATAATCTGTTAATCACATTGTTTTCATTTTGCTTGTTTTGTTTCCCTCAGAGCCAAGAAGAAGACCAAACCCTTGAACCTTAAGATCCACAGCAGTGTGGGCAGCTGTGAGAATCTGCCCACACAACGCTCACCCCTCCACACCGAACGATCGCTGCGATCCTTCTTCTTTCCCTCCTTCATCCCTTCCACACCTCCTGTCCATGCAGAAACACCCTCTGCAAGTAAGTGAACTCTTCTTTTTGAATCAGCTCACATTCAAGCATTTATGAAATTAGATTTTTTTTTAATGCCTTTAATATATCTCTTCCATATTCTAATCCCATTTGACATCTGCTTATTTAGTTCTCAGGAAGTGTTTCATTTCTGGGATGTCATTTTGCTCTCTCTGCCTGGTTAAGTCTGGGGTTGAAAACTGAACTTGGATTGAGAGTTTAAATGCATTTGTAATGGCTAAAATCAGCTTTGCAACAGTTGTCTAGTTTTCCGCTTTGGTGTGTTAGTCTGCCTTGACATCTGAGAACTTAATCAAACTGACCTCTCCACGGTGATAAAAACAGAGAGAACTCACGCACCCGTAATCATTCTTACCTCCATAATTCTTTTTGTTAAAAATATACTTAAGAACGGCTCCGTTGGAAAATGCAACAAATGAACAGTCAGGCCGTGTCATAATGACCGGAGGTGGTGTGTTGCTGCACATTGGCAGCCTTATTGGCTGATGCATTATGGGCATACTGCGGAAGCCATTACACTGAGGAGGAGATGGGGAAAGGCAAAGTAGAAAGTAATGGTGGTCGTGTCACGGAAAGCAGTGATGTATGGTCATCACTTAGTGTCGTGAATAGTTGCAGACCTTGACTAAGAGGTATCTGGGACACAGCAGTGCATTTTTGTTGGTAGGGGCATGACATGGAATAATCACACACCGTATGCATGAGAGGACATGGAAGTAAGGATGTACTTGATTGAAAAAGTACAGACATTGAGATGAAAAAGCAGCCCTGCAGGTATATATTTGTAATAAGGTTTTTTACAGTGTTTTTTATATATTGTCTAATGGCACAAAACACAGCTCGAGAAAACCAGATCAACCAGGAAAGTGCTGAAAAGATAACTTACCAAAATCCATTTTTTTACAAGTTGTTGTAAAAATTCTTTATGAAAGCCAATGACTTTATAGCTTGTTCTGTTGGCTAGATAGAAAGTGACAGACCAGCTGCAGACTTAATGGTTAATGGTTTGTTAAAGACCATTAACCAGTGACCACTTAGAGTGATTTTTCACAATATGGCAACCCAAAAGGTCATTGTAAGGTTTTTCTCTTAAGCTGTATGTGATCCATTCATTAAGTCACCATGCCGCCAGGCTACAGAGTAGATTTGGGCAGAAGTCATTCTTGGTCCTTTAGTATATTCTGTGCAATGACAAACAGTGCTGCTAATGTCACCATTGTTATTGACACAGAAATCCGTCACATTTAATTTGACATTTTAATGAAAGTCATGTACCATCTGCTTTGTCTTTAACTAAATCTGTAGTCACTCTTTTGACTGTTAACCAAATGTCACAGTATAGACAAGTTGTGAACTGGTTCCACACCTTCAGCGCTCAGGTTCATATAGAATGTGTTAACCTGAGAAGAGGAGGACCCCTTCACACCACACGCAAAATGGATTAATTTGTGCAGTTTATGTTTCACTAATTAATCTTTGTTTGCACTGGAGTGCACCGCTTTTTCACATGAAAATGTAGAAAAAAAAAAGTATTTGTGCTGAAAACACTACTACAAGTTAATGATAGCAGTTTGGCACCCTTCTACCAGCAGATAAAGACTGAAAGCCAAGTATCATGAATGAAAGTTTAATGGATAAGGACATGATATTTGATCACAAAGCTGTAAATAATGATCACAAGCCTGCAGTCATTCACAATGAAGCCATCTCCCATGTCTCCACCTGTATGTGCGTGTGGGAGTGCATACTGACAACCCACTGAGCTGGAGCGTCCAAGTTAACAGTGTCTGCTCCAGGCTACAGCAGAGATAGTACTTCTTACGTAGACGGAGAGTTTTTAGGAGGAAGTACATGCTGCTTTTTTTATCCTGCTGCACTAGAAAGCATTATTAGACACGGTGGGTATCACAGCTTTGTTTGGAAACCTGCCTGTAAACCTAAAATCCAAGATAAGGTGGACATCTCTGAAGGTTGAAGGAGTTGTACATCTATAATACACTCCTCCAGGGTTTCTGGGAGCAGTCGGTGTGCATGCTTGCTCAGAAACATCACCTCTGACTTCTCTCCGTAATATGAGCTACTTCCCTCAGGCAAGCTTTTCAGTTTTCCCAAATACAGTTTAGATTGCTAAAAAACGTAGTTTGCGTTGGTGTCGATTACAGCTGTAAATGCTGAGGGCGACATGCAAGTGGTTCCTGTTTGCGTATCAGTGTATCTGCATTTTTTCTAGATTAATGTGTTCCTGCACTGTAACTGATCTGTCTGCGTCAGAGTGTGCAGCAGCCGCAGCACTGAGTTTGAGAGAAATTTGCCCCTGGGGGGGGGAATAATGTTTACCTCTGTCTTTTCTCTGTTAATTCACTTCACCTTTTTTTTTTCTTTGGTTAAACTTAAACGTTATAACTTGTAGCCTTTCAAAACACAGTGCAATGCAATGCACAGACTTCTACTGTATATCTGTGAAACTAAGCAACCACTGAACAGACACATGGCTCAGCACCAGAGGGCCAACTCCTAAGGTCAAGGCTCAGCAGTTTACCTACACTTAAAGGACAGAGGACACTCCTTCAAGGACAACAACATACATATTTTGGACAGGCAGGACAGTTGTTTTGAAAGGTGAATGACTGTGGCTATCTGTGTTAAAGTAGAGAAGCCATCTCTCAACAGAGAAGGAGGTCTAGACACCACTTATCCCCCACCTACAATGCTGTCCTTCAGCAACCATTTACACTTGGCCTCATATTGCCTAATAATACAGAAATAGAAGAGTGGAAGATCCGATCAGTCCTGCGCATTGTACTTACTTGTAAATAGCTAAGTAGAGAAAAAGTGAAATGCTTTCTTTTTTCTTGTTATAGCTCCACAGTTGCTCTGAGGGTCTCCTGTTTTTATTTTAGGAACGGCAAACGTGTGTTTGTTGTGTGAGCGCCTGCGTGAGCATGTGGACAGGCGTGTGTGAGCGTCCGGTCAGCCAGGATAAATATCCGTCCCATGTCTATGTTTGGGTTTATGGTATCACTGCCATCTCATACGTCAGGACCCTCCAGCCAACAGCATCGACACTCATCTCTCTAGTCATCTGAATCAAAACACGCGGAGGACCCACAAGACTGGCTGAGGTGACCAAACGCTGTCTGCTCAGGATGAGTCAGTGCCCTGTCGAAGCTGAAACGTCAGCGTCTTCCTAAGAGTTTGTTTGGTTTTCCACCTCGAGACACTGTGTGTGACAGTCTGGTTATGCCATGGTTAAATTACATAGCAGTCTTTGGCACATAGTGGGATTCTGGAGAAAAGGTGCACATCGTTTTTAAGTTTAAAAGAATAAGGCTGCCATTATTCTATAGTTTCCTTATTGTAAACAAATCTCAGGGAAAGATCAAGACCAACAGTGAGTTAGTTCATTTCTTAATACTTTCTGACTTTCCTTCAGCTCCTACTGAAGATTTAAATCACACACACAATCAAAATCAACACACAAGCTTCTCTTAAACAACTTGCAAAACCCTGATTAAAAAAAACAAAAACAAAAAACAAGACCAATATTAGCAAACTAATTAACCCCCCTAATTAACCCCCACACAAGTGATTTTGCAACTGATTGCGCAAGTGTGAACTGAGTGAGTTTGTCTGAAAGTGTGTTTCATTTTGCGTCATTAGTGGTAGATGTAGTTTACATGCTATGAACACCTTTTTACTCCATTGTGGGAACTTTTGTTTGCGTACATGTAGTGAATTCCTGTGACCTCCATACAGAGCTCTGATCAGCCACAATAACAAACACCTGCGAGGGTGTGCAGGGCCTTTAATATTTACCTCTTCATCTCATTGTTTAGTACCCTTAATTTACTCTGATGCTTAGAGTGCCGTGGGGAAAGAAGGACTTCTAACCTGGACCATGGAGAAGAAGAAAGACTGTTGCTTGCAAAAACTGAAATTATTTAGTAAAGCTTCTGATGCACAAACACCAGAAAAAGTCTGCAGACAATGAACTTGAATGGTTGTGTCAGTACATGGAGTTAGATGGACTGCTCTGGTATGTTTACCCTCATAGTCAACTTGAATGATAAATATTAAATGTTCTGTGCATTTGCTCTTGCTCCAGGTGTTATGATCAAGTCATTGTTTGTCCAATGTGAAAAGTTATGGCAGTCACAGAGGGACATTTTTTACGGACAGCTCACCCCTAGCGCCTCAGGCTGTTAGAGCTCGCACAGTTGGAGCGCACAGCTTGTGATGATGCCTTGTGTCGATTTGGAGGTCCATCACCAGACCTGGGACTCGACCAACACACACACCTCCTGCAAAGCTGATGTGTGTGTGCGGCGTGTGTGTGAATGTGTGTGAGATGAAGAGAGAGAGAAAAGAAGAGAGAGTGTGGGAGTCTAAGTGTGTGCTTGTGGATATAAATGGCTTAAATGTTCTACATAGGCTTTGTGCACACCTCACCCTTTTTATTTCTACATGTGTTCTAGTGACGTCACCCATGCTCCCTAACCTTGCATAGACGCTGAGCAGTCTCGTCACAGATCTCTTAGCAACCGAATGTGCCACCACAATGGAGGTCCCTTTGAGAATTGGCAAATAAATAATGGCTACAAATAACAGCTAAATTTAAAACAGGGTGAGGAAAAACAGCTACCTTAGAAGAATAGTTGAAGTTGCCGTCTATTCTGTTATTTCAGTGAAGACGTACAGTTTTATGCAAAAGGTCGATATTCAGCCATCATTTCATAGCTTTATAGGGACGAGGAAATGGATGTTGACATGTTTACTTATGGAGAGCATATTCAGCTTTCTTGTATTTTTGACCAGTAGGCAGAATAGAAAACATAAATCTTAATCTCAACTGCCCCCATGAAAAGACATCTTTACTTCCATAATTGATGTGTTTTCTGTTTTTGGCTATATTTTGTATTTTCCTAAGTATTTTCTTAGTAAACCAAGACGGTGACTTTTTATTTACTTTATCTTCTTTATCAGTTCACCAGTAAAGAAAACTGTTTTCCAGATGGTAAATGTTTTGAAGGTGGGACTTAATTTACTCTATTTCTGGTGCAAAGTGCTTGTCTCCTTCCAACTAATGAAACCCTGCAGAGGAGGTTATAAACGCCTGTCAATAAACAGGCGGACTGGTCAATAGTTACTATGTTGGTTCCTAAGAAAGTAGGGCAAGTGTTAGAAACAGTGCCACAAGTCAGAGGAGTCTTTGTGAATACTGTACTGCTACTACATCTGTACTGAAATGCTATCTTTGTGCAAAAAGATCCCACTGATCCCATTGTGAACTTTGCAGACTGCTGGGAGAAACAATCAATTAGCCTCTGGTCTCTGAGGAAATTTGCATTGTAACTTGTCACCTCAACTAATCCAAACAAACTGTTTTAATAGCCAATTAGCCAGCAGGGTGGTTTAAAAAGCAACCGATTTTAATTCAACTACCCACTATTCAGCTTTCTTAAACAAATAATACAGAGTACAAGTTAAATGTTCACTGTGTTTGATCATGATGCATTGAATGCTGTGTGCATGTTTGATGCTTTCCATCTGTCAGCACCACTAAAGCATCTTTCCAGTCCACTTTGGGATCTTTATCTAACCATTTTTAAAAAATTTGATATGAGGAACAGCTCGTGGAAGACATAAGGCCCTGGTTGTGACACAGTCCATGAGTGTTCTCTTCTAATGAGACAGCAAATTTGTATATGGATCTCTGATATTGCTGCCGGAGGATGCATTACATCACCTGAAAGCCCTCTGTAGTGTCAGATTGGCCTCACCACCAAAACCTGCTCTGTCTGTCAGCCGGTTTACTCTTTTGTGCGCTCCGAGCCATTTGAGTTCTCCAACTGAGGAAGTGTCTACCGAGCCATAAGGCCTCCAGGCATCATCTGTTCTCCCATTCCTCCTCCCTCTGTCTCACTGGCACACTTAAACCGCGAGTCTTAAAAGACTCCCGCTATCTATAAGGCCTTGTGGAGATACTTGTTTCATCCAAGATAATTGCTATTTTTCCAACAGTGTGATTGCTTTTGTCAGTTTATCACAGGGATTCTGTGTGCGTCTGTGGGTTATGTGTAAACCTGTATGTGTGTGTGTTCTTGCTCGTCAAAGATGACAGCACAGTATTCTGCAAAAAGGCTGATCGGCGTGTAGCTGTTGTCATAGCAACTGTGCAACCTGGCTTTGTCTCTTGTTCATCGGAGGAGTTTTTTTTTTTCTTCACACAGCGATAGAAAAAAAAAAACCTCTCGTCTATTTCCACCCCTCACTCAGTAGGTTTCTTGCTTCCATTCCCAACAAATCATTGTTTGGTTGTGTACTTTCACCTTGTGGAGAGTCTCATCAAAACACATGGATGAGGAACGATGGGAATATGGTGCGCAACAGCCTGTAACATATCGCTCGTATAACACTCATGTGGTATAATGCAGCACATTGTGCAGTAAACGCCCCCACATTTTTTACAGTCCTGTTCACTTCTTCTGCTGCTCTGCACAGTCCACTGCATACATACCGTCATGTCAGACTCGCTAAACAGGTTTCAGCTCCTCGTTCAAACTGTGTGTTCTGATGTTTATTGATGAATTTGTTTAGGATTCCCATCTTAGGCTGTTGATCATCTCTCAGTAATACTGTGCCAGTTACGCTGTCAGTTGCATTCAGGCATTTGGTTGAAGCTTTTATCCAAACTGCCAAACTGCTACACTCTGCCCATTGAGCTGCAGGACCTTGATGGTTCTCATAATGATGAGAGTAGGTGTGGGTGAGATGACTTGGTGACAGTGCCAAAAATGAGAAGAATTACACTTTGTGTGTGTGTGTGTGTGTGTGTGTGTGTGTGTGTGTGTGTGTGTGTGTGTGTGTGTGTGTGTTTTTCTTGGTGTATGCATCTTGTGTTTTTTAATTGCTCCACTTTTTCCTCTTTTACCTGCAGTAAAAATCTCTCCTCCATGGGGAATAGCAGTGTTTAGCGCTCAGTCAATCACTTGGAGAGACATCTCAGTCTAACGTCAAATAAACTATATTTGGCTCTAAATAGGCTCCTAGACTTGAGAAGGCTTTTTATCTTTGCACAGATACACACACCCAGCCCCCCCCCCTCCATTTAACCCACAAACAGACAGAAACATATATTCCTTCATCTTTCCGTGTAGTTGCATTTCTCTTTTTAACCCGCACAAAAATACACACATACGTGCGCAACCACACGCACGCACACACACTCAACCCCACAGCCTGCTGGGGTGTGTCATGTGACCGGCCAGTGGAGGAGGGGGAAGGAAGGCCTAGGCTTAATTAGGCTGAGGCCAATCAGAGAAGATGGAGTAGGACACTGTTGTCTGGCGCCTTGGGGTTTCTCAGCTCCTGCAGGCTCATCTGTCACACACACACACACACACACACACACACACACACACACACACACACACACACACACACACATGCATCCATACACATAGAAACTATCCACCCTATTTTGACTTATGTTGTTTTTGCATTTCCTAAAGTTTTCAGGGTTTTGCCGTGTCATGTGACTGGATCTTTATCACAACATGTGTGACTGTCAAATGGTGGTACCTCTGGGGATGCTGGGTTTTTAATAAGTTTACATCTCTGTTTTCTCATGGGAAGTGTGTTGTGTGTGTACAACACACTTTCCGCTCTCATGTCTGATGACATATCATGGCATCATCTAGATAAAGTGATTACATGTTTTGTTTCGTTTTGCCATTACACCTGGAAGAAAAATGTAACCTACCAAGTTCGGTGTGTTTATTCATGGCAAACACAATACCGAAATATAAACTGATAGAGCGTGACACTGTTTCCTTGTTAGAAGATTTAGCATCTAAGTAGTGAATGTTTTTCTTGTGGTTATGGGTTAGAACTTCATGTTGGTATAGATGTTGAACTGTTTTCAAATGGTTAGGAAAGGAGAATGTTCTGATTTGATGAGATTTGTTTAATACACCATTCCAACATCTGTAGTTACTATGGTAACAGCAAATGCTGTTTAGCGAGTTTATCTGTTTACAGTGAAACTGTTTACTGTTGCACATCTGTGTGTGAGCGTGCGGCGTGTGAGCGAGTTTGTTAGCATGAGTACTTACTGACATCAGTCTACACTCCCCCATTCTGTGAGGAGTGGTAAGATCATCAAAGATCGTCATGAAAGAGAGACAACAGAATCATCAACTATTGTCGCTGAAGACAGACAGCGACACACAATGATAAACAGCCCTGACCACACCGCTGACAAGTCCAATCATCTGCCAGTCGCCAACAAGGCCGACAAGAAGCAGATGATGTCAGTTCCCCATCTTTATTGAGTTATCAGGTTGATTGAGTGTAATTGAGCAATGCATCGGAGTGCAGAGAGAAGACACCAAGCCTCTGGAGACACTGGTGAAGGAGGAGAAGGGGAGGAAGGGTGTTTCAGGAACCAGGAAATGCTACACAGCACCATGGCCATGAGATTAGCGCTGACAACGGCTGACAATTACTAGCTGCCTTGTAATCAGCGAATAAATCTGACTGAGCCCCCTCAACAGACCAAAAATTTGAGTCACACAAAGATTTCTCATCTGTCTTATCTGCTGCTGTCAGAACTGAGAGCATCTACTTCAGTCCAACACCAATTATTGTTAAAAAGATTAAGTGCAGCTTACCATTAGAAGCTTGTGTGATCTAGGCTTTGTTTCCCTAAAAGAAATGTCTTTCATTGGACAAAGTACAGTTTAATGGTACACAAGAAAGCACTGAGATTGAGACATTGAGACCAGAACAGAACAATGCTTTCAACAGCAAGTTGTGATTTTTTTTCATTGAGTAACCCAGAGTAGTTGGATTGGATTTACGCAGATTTCAAAGATGTGTCAGTTTAAGGCCACCAAAACTGCAGTGACGATTCGTGCACAACAGCCTCACACTTGCTGGAAGTGTAGATGTACTGAAAAGGTTATGCACTATGTATTTGAGGTGTGTCTGACTGTCAGGTTTGGGATATTTCAGATCTCTTGTTTATGTCATCGTCAAATGGTGGTACCTCTGGGGATGCTGGGTTTTTAATAAGTTTACATCTCTGTTTTCTCATGGGAAGTGTGTTGTACACACACAACACACTTTCCGCTCTCATGTCTGATGACATATCATGGCATCATCTAGATAAAGTGATTACATGTTTTGTTTCGTTTTGCCATTACACCTGGAAGAAAAATGTAACCTACCAAGTTTGGTGTGTTTATTCATGGCAAACACAATACCGAAATATAAACTGATAGGGCGTGACACTGTTTCCTTGTTAGAAGATTTAGCATCTAAGTAGTGAATGTTTTTCTTGTGGTTATGGGTTAGAACTTCATGTTGGTATAGATGTTGTTTTCAGATGGTTAGGAAAGGAGAATGTTTTGATTTGATGGGATTTGTTTAATACACCATTCCAACATGAATCCGAGATGTTAAAGTCAGGATCCTTGCCAGCATCCATGAAAGCTACATTACCCAGCCAGGCTCAATTACCTTTGAACCATAATTGTCCAACAATGGTTCAAAGCTGCGAATCTGTCGTGATGGTAAACTTATTAAAAAAGAACTATCAGTACAGTTGCCTGTGGTACTGTGGCTTTACCCAATAAGGTTTTAATCTGAAGATTGTGTGTCCTAGGAGAAACATTGGAAACAATGAATCTTAATGTCAAAAAAACATTAAGATTCATTCATTCATTCCTTTTCTCTTTTATTTCAAATAAACCAAAAATAACAAAGAGCCTGTGAATATGAAAACTGACAAAGATGTCCTCATCGAATTCATTCTTTTGGCAATATTGCAGAATTTCCACCTGAAACCCGCTTTCTCCTCTCAGCTTAATTGAAGTGAATCTCTTCTGTCCTCTTATATGGAGATCAATCTCAGCGCACACCTCAGCCGACAGTTTCATTTTCAAGGCATTACGAGTTTGATGGCCTTAGGAAAGAACTCCTTGGGATTGTTTTTTTTGCTTACTCTTTAGCCTCACAATTCCCTGATTTATTTTCCATCTCCTCCACCTACACACACACACACACAAGAATCTCAAGTTCCCTCTGCTCCCGTCCTCCTGGAATTTGTTTCCAGCTTAAACATGACATAACGCTCATGAATAGGGGTCCACATAGAGGTCCTCAGAAAATTACTCAATTATTACACATATGACTTTCAAGACTCTTCAGCACAGATTCACTCATATTTGTATCCTTTCCTCTTCTCCTTTATATTGTGAATTCAAAACTGCACATTTGTTGGCAAAACTGGGAATGACAAAAAAATTCAAAGAATAAGAGATGGGAATCGATGTGCTCCATCGATGATCCTTCTTTTTAAACTCTCCATTGTGAGTCTGAAAATGTTATAGGACTGTAATGCTAAATCAGAGGAGTATTCTTTCAAGCAACATCTCAAAGGATGTTGGTGCGATGAAAATTACACTTATACCTCTTTTCCTGTTGCATGTTTTGTTTTGGTTGACTGCATTTGTTCGTTTCTAAATAGTCAAAATAGTCAGAAAATAACATAAATTGGCCTGTAATGTGTGGGTTTTCTGTAGAAATTGAAATAAAACCCTAAGAACAAAAATTATCTTGCTTGATGCGCTTTTCGGTATGACCTACGATTTTGTCAGCATTTTTCCGCATGGCTTTTTTGTCATTAAATTATTGTCAGACGGCACATCGTAAGAATGCATTATCAATGCTTGTCCACCACGTCCAACCGCCACCACTGACAACTCTGTGTAGGCTGCTATTCTCACCTGGTATTAAGAGGTGGCACATAAATGTATCAGGCTGCTCCGTCATTGCAGGCACTAATGGACCAAGCGAAAGGTTTTTGTTGTGAAAACCTTTAGAAGTGTTGTATTACTAGTGTGAGTTCCTCACAATGGAATACAGGCAGCACAAAAATGGCCTTATTATAGGAGATATCTGTGTCTATACATGAAAACAATTCAAACAGGTGGTTCAGACAAGACCTTGACTCTCTGATTCTGTTTTCATTCCAAAGGTGTGAGAGAGTGCACCAGAAAGAGCTGGCCTTCATTGTATGTTACCTATTATAGTCTTTGTTATTACCTCATGTAAATGCTCTGTAGTCTGACTTTGCTTCATAATGCACTTCCTTTAAATACATATTAGTATGAGTACTCATTATGTATGTATGTATGTATAAATGTATGTGTATATGTATTGTAATGCTGCCCAGACTATCTGTCAACATGATTAGGAACCTTGAACGTTTCTGCCAAGTTCTAAAATGTTCTTTGTGAATTTATCAGCAACACAATGACTGTCAAAATATTTGGAACCTTTTTTTCCTCTTGCAATAATATCTGATCATAGCTACAAAAGGACAATGAAACTTTTTTTATTTATAGATATTTTTAGGCAATCACGGCCCTTAGCTGATCCACCGCCAGGGTTATGGAAAGATCATGGTCTGAAGTGACTCAAAGCATGACACAGGAGATGCCTGATTTTTCCTAACCCCAATCTATCTATCTTAGACAATAAGGATAACATCTCATTTACAGTGATGAGTTGACAGTGAGTCACGACTAACCGCATGCATGATATGCAAGCAGCTGATTAAGTCTGACACTAAAATGTCAGTTTGTTGCTACAAAATCAGTTCATTCCCCGAAATGCCATATGTGCTAAACGACTTTTTAATGCAAGACATTTAGTCGATTCTGAAAGACATTGTGTCAGTATAACCATTTAACTAAAAAAAATAAAAATAAAAAAAAAGAGAATCATAACAACCTTCCTTCTCTCCTCTTTCATCCTCTCCAGACACTCTCTCAGTGCCTCGCTGGTCCCCACAGATTCCCCGAAGAGATCTGGGAAACTCAATAAAACACAGGTAGGCCTAAGGGAAAGTGTGTGTGTGGGTGAGTGTGTGTGATTTTGCCTGTGCGCATACACTCACATATCTATGATAGAATGCCAGTCCAATTAAAGGGCCTCTTGCATAACTCATCTCAATTCTCTTTCTCTCTTTGTCTGTCTTCCTCTGTCTCTCTCACCCTGCTTGACTCCAAATGTTAGTGATCTAAAACAAAACAACCGTATTAGTTGTGGGATCTCAGCAAACTCCGGGACGTGGGCGTTTTGCCTGCTGAAATTCAGCAAGGTGGAAAGAGAAGCTCTAAGCCTCTTCAGCGAAACTGAGTGCAAATGTAATTTCTAGACATTTTGTTTGAAGATTATTGCTGGTTTTAAGAGAAATGCCATTATTCCATACAACGATCTCCTTGACGTGCAAATTTGCATACTTCTGTCGTGCGCCCTTGATTGCTTTGTTGGCCTGTTAAGATAAGTGCATTTGCGTAGCTGGTACACAATGCACCACTGTGACTTTAGGGCCTCGTCTGTGCTGAAAGAACATTTTTTTATGCAGAATCTGCCTTAATGTCACATCATCGTTCATATCTGACAGCGGAGTCCACTAAAAAAATCTGTCAGAGTTTGGATGGAGTTATGCCTCTCAGTTGAGGCGAGGGAGGGGCCTAATAAAGAGATCTGGATTCTGTCAAACTGCATTAGTCACCTGCCATTAGCCAGCCAGCCACACTGCTGGCATGCAGCCGCCGCATCAGAAAATACAGCCAATAGCTCCGTACGTGCTCCAACCGCTCAGTCAGCCTGTGCAGGGAATTGGTTGTTACTGCAGAGCACATCGTGGATTTGTTTGTTTGACAGGTGACTGTTTTCGACTCTTTAAGAGTGGACCGATTGTTGTACTGATGTAAACCTCATGGCCTCAGTCGTGCGCTTGCAGAGCGACTGCCTTAGATGTTCATTTGCACAGGGTTACTGTAGAAATGAAAATGAAATGGGCCCAAATTAAATCAGCAGGTGAGGGAGATTTGGTATGTAAACACTTTCACTGAAGTAGCTTCTCCAGGCGTCTATTATCCTCACCGAAAGGTTACGTGGGGATTGTGAGGCCTTCTTTGACAAAAGCTGTCTGTCAGAATGAGCGAACGTTATGAAAGGCAAAAGGTCAGAAGCAGTGTTCTCCTCACGGTAATCCACAGCTCTTGCATGTCATATAGATGTGCAACAAGCTGAGAGTGATGTCTTGACTTTTTTAAATGTCCTTGTCTCGCTCTCTCTCTTCTTTTGCCTGCAGGTTTTCCACAAAGTATTGGATGTCCCAGACATGCATAGTGTGTGGAAAGGGAATGTTGTTTGGACTGAAATGTAAAAACTGCAAGTGAGTAATTAAAACTGTTTCTTTGCACAACGTTGGCAGTGATTTGTATCTACTCACACACATTTACTGATATCTCTTATTATTGTGGTTGTCTGTGCATTTCATTTTTTTTTCTTTTTTGATTGGTGCCATGTTTATGAACCCTTTTGTTTTTATCTCACTTGAATAAATTAGCAATTTGCATCTCTTGCCTGTGTTTCTACATGTTAATGCTTCCACTTGGGCTTAAACATAGGTTTCATGGCTGAGGAAAAAAAACAAACTAAAATAATAACAAACAACAAAACAGAAACTAATCAAAGTTCCTGTCCTTTTGTGTGTACTCAGGCTGAAGTGCCACAACAAATGCACCAAAGAAGCCCCACCTTGCCATTTACTGATCATACAGCGAGGCGGACGAGAATCCCTCAAAGGTATTTTTTATGTAACATTCCCTTAAAGCTAATATTAGCCCCATACACATTTTCATCAACATTGATGGGAATATTTTTCTGAGAAACTTTTAATTCTCTAGTGTAAAGTAAGCTGTTTCTTCAGTTTTCAAGAGCCAGAAGAAAAATAAGATCATGGATCTTTCCTCTGTGTAAGGGTAGTGTTTTGTCATTTCCAGTGCTGATGATTGCTAATGAAATTCAGTAATTACATTGCAGTTACTAATACCACGCTCTGTTACTTCAACATTTTGGGAGTCCACTTGTTTTCAGGCTTACGGGGAGTTTGACTGAGCAGGGTTGAATGGATAGAATAGTTTGAAGTTTTGTTCGGACAGAAAATAAAGTTTTCGCTTTTCGTCATTCACGCAAATTTTACCGCTGGACTATTTGTGCAGTCTGTATTGATTGCCCCCAAACAGCCCAGTGTACAGACTATGCAGGTGGTAGCTTTCTACCATCACCGTGTACAGGAATGTGCCTGTGTGTGTTTGTGTGGCAGCACAGCCTCTGACTGAACTGAGCAGAGACCTCTCCGTTTCCCTCTCATCTCTGTTAGTTTATGAACAAGATTCATAAACCCTCAGGACAAGTGTGAATTTTTCACGCAAGTTGAAAGAGCGTCTTCACCTAAGTTTGCGTCACCCTGGGCAAATTTGTGTAATCATTGCCCTCATGTGTCTTTCCATTGACTTTATATGCAGTCATGCTGCCTCTGAAATTTGCCTCATGTTCTGTCTTAATTCAGCTCAGTAAATGTTCCCTGGCACAATGGCCAGATTTGTGGGGAGGCGGTTTTCCTCTGCCAAAAGCAGGAATGCGCCTCCTGGTAATGAGAAACAAGCCTCCCAGCAACTCCAGAGTTTACCGATTCACAAGTTGTCTTGCTGCTAGCTAACCACCGTTTGCTTCGCCAACATCCACCTGGTTTTGGTTCGAATCAGAAGATATGTGAACAACACAACTTTACAGTAAATAATGTAAATACCTCCAAAATGTAGGCCAGCCATTTGTTAAATCACAATCACACATTTTTTTTTTTTATTTTTACACTTGTTAAATTCAGAAGATGTGATGTGAGGTTGTGGAGGCTTCGGAGCACCTGCGACACAGTTAGGCTGAGTAATGAAAGCAACGTAATGACTAATTTAGCCAATAAATGTTTAGGCACAAAGTTTATTGACCAGTGAAGTAATGCAATTCATTTTCTATTAATAATATGAGTAATTGATTACAGTTTTTTTAAGTAAGTTTCCCAAAGCTGGTCATTTCTGAAACTTAAGGTCATTGTAGCTGTACCAAACTTGTATCAAAGCAGCGAAAGCTTTAAAATGAGTTTTGTCTGTTTGGATATTAAATCAGTGTATTAGGACCAGAGCTAGATTTCTAGATTTTAAACCCAGCTGCTTTCTGCCCCCATGATTATTCATATATTTGAACGTCTGAGTCCTTAGAACTACGGAAGACATTTTTTTTTTTTCAGCTAAATCCCCATTTAAAAAAGTGAGAGAGACTCTCCTGGTTTAAACAGATAAAAAGTTATCTGCTGATTAATTAAGGCACTTAGGTTTGACAAATGTGATTGCGTCATTCACTGTTTATACTGACGGAGACAGCAGTGAAAAAATTCCCATTATCTGCTACCAGAATTGAAATTCTTTTGTCCTTTCTCTGCCTTCCTCCCTCCCTTTCTCCCCCTAATAAGATCACCAAGGAACGACTCAAGGTAAAGAACACTAATTAGACTCCTTCTAACCTACTTTAGTAAGCGAGAGTGACAATTTCTTAATGACATAGTTTGCTTAAGGAAAGTTTTTTTAAGTGTCTGAATGCGATAACAAATGGATGGCGTTCAAGAAAGGACATTTTGTTCATTTTTCACATCAGAAGCAGGTCCTGATAATGAGTTTTTCCTAATTTTACTGAAGCTATTGTTTAATGTCGGTCTCCCGCAGAGTCTCACTGGTCCTCTGTGCTTCTTTCCTGTAGTAGCTCGTCTGGTACGGACCGAATCAGTGCCATGTGACATCAACAACCCGCTCAGGTACACAGACCTGCACATCAGTCAGACGCTCCCCAAAACCAACAAAATCAACAAGGTAAGTGTAAAAAATAAACTGTGTGTTACAATTTGTGAGTAACCTGTCCTACATATCACATTCCTTCCATTTTTGGGGGCTAGAAAATGGTTATGAGTCATCCAGTCTTTCCCAGGGGATCATGAGACCGTACCAAAATATCTTCAGCAGTATTGATGTTTACACAGATGGATTTGTTTTCATACATTGAATATTTTACAGCCAGCACATCTAACAATTTTCATTCCTTTCCAGAGGAAAGATTTTGCTGGTAATAGTACGATGGAAATCTTGTGAACCAAAAATGCCTGTTAAGAAAGAAAGTGTATGTGAGCCAGTAAATGTGAGACACGCTACAAATACACAGTTTTTGCATTAGTCCGTGCTGGTGAAGAATAATCAGATCATGTGGCAATATCTTTGTGAACAGGTCATTTTTATACTTCAGCCTTGTTTTGAATTTCTGCTATATCAAACTGAGAGTTGGAGGTTTTAAGAAATGTAGGTATGTATTTTTCCATTGTTTTGCCATCATATCTAATGTAACATCAAGACATCAGACGATAAATGTATGTTTGCATGTGAAAGCAAAGGTATCACTAAAATACAACCTGACACAGCATATGACTGGAGGTTTTAACACATTTGAGCAGACGTTAATGTCAGTATCATGAGGATACATGGGAACTTTTGGTTGTCTTTGACATCTCCTAAGTGGGATCCTTAATTTGCAGTGAATCCACAAGTTTTTTTCAGTCAACTTTTACAAGGTTGTAAAAGTCTTGAATTTCATATTTATATGATCAAATATGCTAATCTTTAATCTGAAATCTTACTGGGATGATCATGAAAAATAATTACTGATTATAACTGAAGATATAATCCTGCTTAATCTCTGCAAACATACTGATGTAAAATAAACTTTCAACACTCACAGAAGTCATTAACTTTAGTGTTTTAGTTTCAGATTTTGTTCTTTGGTGCTTGTACGTGTATAACAGACCTGTCAGTCAACTTGGCAGTAATGGCAGGTTCTAATCCTGTGTTTGATCATACTTCAATGAACCTAAAACTAAAAAGTCTACTTTAATTGTTATGAAAAAAGCAGATTTAGGCTCAAAGTATTCAAGGCTTTTTTTGAACTGGGGCATAATTTAGTAAGGATACAACCTCTGCTAATACACAGAAGAGAAGAATAACACACATCAAGCAAATAGAAAAAGAAAGCTATTCAGTATATTTTTTTCATACATAGTCAGTCCACACTTTCACCATTAAAAGATAGTAGTATTATTGCCATTAGCTTTTTGAATGTGAATCTGAATGTGTGATTGTTTAAACGATATCAAAGACACGAGAATAACCACAAATATCATGTTGCTTTCAGCCCGATGTGTCATTTTATTTTTGCAGAGAAGTTAAATTGTAGAGTTGGTTGTACACCAGTTTACCTCATTCACTGTAAATTGCATATACTTTGCATAATTTCAGAGCATTTTTCAAAGCATACCCTAAGTCTTTAGATTGATTTCCCACCTTCCAGGCAGCCATTGATTTCCCCTTCACTTCAGTTGGCTCCAAAAACCAACTAGTACAGACTTGAAACTTGCTTGAAGAACATAATCCATCAAATTGAAATGTGTGCTGTTTTTATGTTTCATCAGTTACATTATCATTGCTTTGCAGTTAAATGCTGGAACAATTTTGAAATCCTTGACTGTTAGTGCATTCAAGGATGCCCTGACATCTGAGATTAAGAGTTTTTCCCACCAAGTTTTGCTTACTCTACGTCTTTTGGATTAAATTTTGTATGTATGTAATTAATAATGTGTTTTTCAGCTGAGTCAGTGCAATCAGGAGAGAAAAAAAAAGTGATTATTTAGGAGTTATTACTGAAAAGAGTGGTACACAAGCAGGCTTTGTTTGATTAGACTCCATTATGAAATCATTATATTTAGCCATTATAAGAAATGAAATTGGATGGAGTCTAGACAGTGGTCATGATGTAGATCTAAAAATGAGTTTGGTAACAAAGATACATCTTCCAGAAGTTATATGAACTGAGTAGATGTGACCTGGAGCAGGATTACTGAGAAACTGAGTGGACTGGACTTGGACTTCAGGGACTGTCTGTGGCTGGATGTGATGAACACAGAAGGTGGAGCTGGCAAAAGCAAGCCAAGGAAGAATTGTTTTTTATTCTCCTCAGCAAAAATGTGAAATATGCACAGATGTGATAAGAGTATGAATGCAAAGACATTTTCCTGATTTAATTTTAGCTAACCTTACTTTCCTGCATGTTGGAGCATCCTTGAATGCACCATTCAGCACAGTGCTTCCTGTTTACATCTGCAGCCCCACACAATAATAACACAACTTTGTCCAAAAAGTACAGGCAGCATATTGCTCATTATGATGGATTACATCTGTCAGGCAAGTCTCAAGTTTTTGCACATTGAAATTAATGAAAACCAAGTGCTGCCTGCAAGGTAGAAAATCAATCCAGAAACTGTTGGTATGATTCAGAGAGGAGCTAACAATAGAGTTCAAGCATTTTGTGATTAACAGACTCAAACTTGCAAAATCACCTATATTGAAGTTTAAGTAAGACTTCTGTTGACCGTCTCTTTTCTGTCTCTTCTCAGGATCACATCCCAGTCCCGTACCAACCAGACTCCAGCAGTAATCCCTCATCCACCACCTCCTCCACCCCATCCTCTCCAGCTCCTCCTTTGCCCAGCAGTGCCACGCCCCCCTCGCCACTACACCCCTCCCCGCAGTCAGCGCGGCAACAGAAACAGTTCAACTTGACAGGTATTAGAATGACCTGACAGCCCTTGAATTTAAATATTTTACAGGGTTATCACAGAGGAAACAATTAACACTTAGCCTTGACTAATTCTTCCTGAGGATATTAATGTATCTGATGTCTATCTCAGATAAACATCCAAAAATAAGTTTGGGAATTATAGAAAAAAGGACTTGTAACTAAAGTTTTGCCCTCATAATCTTTATGTTTTGAAATTTTCTTCAGTTTTAAAAGTAACTCTCTGATACTTTTCCAGTTTCCATGGTTGCAGTGCAAAGAGGGAGCTGCTAATAACTAATTTGCCATGAAACACAATTAAACAAAGCAAAAAAAGAACCCAAGATCTTGTGCATGTTAGCATACTAAAAATTAGCTAATTAGCGCAAAAGACAAATTGTAGTTGAGGCTGATGGAAATATCCGTTTTTTCAAGTATTTGGTCAAACCAAGTATAAACCAACTTTTGGACAAATTTTGATGCTAATTTTGAAATCAAAAGGAGCACCAAGTTGATCGCAGTGTCAGTGGTACAACTCATGCACGATTTACATGCAAATTAATAGCATTTTTGAGTAGCTCAATTTGTCCTGAAAAAAAGGATCTACACTGTGCTTGGCTGTGACATGCAGTGATTCTGCTAAAAGCCCGTAAACAGAGGGAGTGAAAACCAAGTAAAATAAGGTAACGCCTAATCAGTTAATATTGAGAAATGTCTTTGTTTGAACTTTTAATTTGTGCCGTGAAGCAGGGCCGGGTCACATAACCCTTTCATGAACTAATTTGGCTGTAAACAAACAGCCACATAAGATTGGTAAGGCAACACAACTTCAGATCAAACTCTAGCTTTCCTTTTGTCTCTTTCTGCAGCCTCCAGTTATTTCAAATACAAACAACAGTTCATCTTCCCAGGTAAGTACCTCATAATTGATCATTACCCCTACCCATAATGCTCTGCAACTAGCTCAAGATGAGTAAGGAGGAGGAGGAGAAGCATTCTTTTGATGTTGGTGGTGATTTTCATCTCCTCATCTTGGCTTGCTTTAAGACTCTTGGCCCGAACACCCACTCATTGCTTTTCTCATTTGGGCTTCCTAATGATTTGTCAATGCCTGGACTCTTTGCTTTTTGTCCACACTGGTGCCACACAGTCTTTGCTCATTTGGCAGGTTATTACAGCAGAGACAACCTGGAGTGGTGTGAGGAAAAGTGTAACTAACATCCGGGGAGACAGGTTTTTGGAAATGCATAAATATACAGCACACAGTGGGACCCAGGTTGTGATTATTGTAGTCACACAAACTGTCGCCTGTTTTTCCACCTCAATTACATCAGCTACCTTTATGTGCTGCATAACAACACGGTCAAACACTACCACTTACTGTTAAAATCTGCTATGCTAAAATCATTATGCTGTAAGTGGAACTACCTGTTGAATTAAATTTGCTGTACATGCTGGCTCTTGTTTAAAAAGATAACAAAAAAAAAAAAACCAAAACCATTTCAACAAGCCTCCCAGGGGCAATTACAGTATGATTTGGTGTCACAAGGGTCTCAAGCATTTCCCATTTTTGATAAAAAGCAAGAATAACCTGCAAAAGTTTCCAGCCTGTCACAGAGATTGCGCACAGTCATTGTTATATATGACTGGCTCAGATTCACACCACTGGATAATTTAGAGCCTCCAATCCTTCTGGCTTGCTGGTCTTTGGAGTAAATCCATGCAAACATCCATGCAGGCTCCACACAGAAAACAAAACCAGGTCCTTCATGCTGTGAGACAACAGTGCCAGCTACTAATGCACCATGCCACAAAGGGAATGTTTTCTGTGGCTCCTACTTTGTGTCACATATTGTCAGGATGTGCCAACACAGTCGGCGAGCGTGGCAACGAATCCTCTGATGTCTTTCAGAGGTAGATACAATACAACAGCTGACCTTACTCCATCTTAGATGTTGAACAAGAGCGCTTCCACAGAGTAGCAAAGACATTTCAACCTGCTCTTCCTCCATAATAAGACATGCAGTGTATTCTCTGCACCCTTTTTTATGGGGATCAAATTGAATGTATTTTACATACTGTAAAAGGCACACTGTGAAGGTGCAGCAAAGTGATATCACATTCCCGTTTATCAACACATTATCTCTCCACTCTACAGAGTACGCCAACAATGTTCCCATCATGGGGACATTTTCTACGCTGATTTTTACAAAAAGGAATAGAAAAAAAAATACAGCCATTCAATATGGTTCAGAGAATGTTGATGTGTCTTTGCACCAGTCACACTAACCTGTACTTTGTCTAATGCACACCAGGTACACAGGGAAACTCCTGCACATGGGTCATGGACCTTTGTCGGGCATTAAATGCACAATATAAAAATGTGTAAACAATGTTTAAATACTAAATGCAACTTTATTGTGATTTGTTGGTTTGATGTTTTGTGGCTGTGATGTGAAATGTTTCCAGATGTTGCTCCAGAGGCTCCTCCCAGCAGAGCGCCGCAGGTCATCCTGCACCCTGTCCTGTCTGAACCAGGGTGAGTAAAATCTATTACATCGGGAATTCAATAAAACCACATGGCCACATTTAAAAAAATTAAGAAAGCCTCTTCTTTTAGTTATCTTCCTCTCATCTGCATGTTCCCTCTTCTCTTCCTCCTCCTCCTCTCTTTCTTTCTGTGGCTGCTGGTCAGAGGCCAAGTCAAATTTATTGGAGCACAGATATTTGGGTGGCAATTTCAATGCGGCCAACAAGGCCAACATGACGAATACTCAGAGGCTAATGTTAGCATGGCCTTTAGTTCATGCTACACTTGGGATGCCAACTGGATTTCCACTGGCTGTTTGAGGAAGCCAGTGGTCACAGGAAAACAACCGGAAGAAGAGGAGGAGGAATGATGAGATGCCTTTCGACCCAGATTTTAATTAGATTAGGATCTCAATCTATCACAACAAACAGGGCAAGAAAACCTCATTCTTCAAGCGGATGGTCAATTGTGATGAAATATGGACTGTACCCATGGATTATGATGGATCAGTCAATAGCAAACGATGCCACAGTTAATTTTATTTTCAAAATATCAACACAGTCTTGAAAAGGTCCTAGGTAGAGAAAGGCAAATGGTATTGGAGTTTCTAAATTAAGGTATGGGAGCTGCACATGTTAGTGATGGATTTAAAAAAGCTGCATTTGCCACATTCCTGAAGCAGCTGCCAGCTTTGAGATAAAGAAAGGAAAGCAATGTCTGGAAACGACAAAAATCAGGACAACATATAACAACAAATAGTGGCATACATACTTCACAGTAGGCTCCATTTGTGTTTGAATAGAATGGGATTGTCTGATGACTACTGGTGCATTCATTACCATAATGATTATGATGTGACAGGAAGATTATTTTCTGTATGTTCAGATTATATTTAGCCATTGAACTCCAAAGCGCAATTGGCAGTTTTGCATGAGGAGCGGCAAATGCATGTAGGGATTTTAAAGCAGCAAAGCGACAGAGATGATCAGACCAAGACAGGTTGGTCTCTATAGACACACTGAGGCTGATTGTGAATGAGCTGCAGCTGTGTAGGCAGCTGATCTCTGGGGGAGGGAAGCTCAGTGAAGACAAGATGGTCATTTTCATTTGGATATAGCAGACCCTTGTATAAAGATATTAATTTATATAGGGAACATTTTCTATTTCATTGGGCAGGTAGAGAGAGAAAAGCAGCTGGTTAAGGCCCAGACTCTGTCCACCGACTGGCATTTGCCAGCTCCTCTTAGCCAAGTGATTATGTAAAATCTCTGCAGGTTACCATGAAACAACAATGCTTGTCATGCATTCAACAATCACAGCTCCCGTGTGGCTTTGACAGGCGCTAGATATCATCTTGTTGCATGCTAGCATAAAAATAATCTAAAATTATGATGTTTTACAGACAGTACAGCAGTGGTAGATACCCATTTAGCCAGATTCTTATTTAGGAATCTCTGTAAAATCAAGTGGTATCTATTCCAGTAAGTAATTTGCCCCTATCTAATGTGATGTTTCTTAGTTTTTATATAGCTGCATCAGAAAGGACCAAAATGCCTCCAAACAGTTTAACTAGCAAAGAATCCCTTCTCAACAAAAACATTTATGCCTTTAAGTGAGTTGTGAAGGGTCGTGAAACTGTTGCAGTAAGTAGGAAGATGTTCTTGAGAAAGACATTTCAAATCTACTGGTTCAAGAAGTCCTGTCCTTTACACTAGCTCACTCTGTAATCCATTCTCCATGCGGGGGGGGTGAGTGAAATATGAATTTCCCCTCTGGGATCGCTCAATAACAGCACCACGTTATTTAACAGAGCTGAGGAGATGTAGCCCCGGTTTAATCCCAGGTAGTCTCATTTAAATGCAGCTAAATATTTAGAAATCATGAAAAGAGATCATGAAAGATTCTCTTGAAAAGGGGGTGAGAATACACGTGAAAATCATCTTACACTGTCTTTGACCATCTACTATTTCTGTAGATGGACAATTTTACTATTTCATTATTTCTCCTACTCCCATGCTCACAGTCTCCTGTTCTTTGCCTTTTGAAGAATGGGAATACATTAGCACGGTTATGAAACCCATATTCTTCTGATTTAATTAATGCTATTGTCCCTCCTTTCCCACATCTTTGTATGCTCTTGCGGTGGCAGCTGGCAGATTTCTCTGGCCTTAATGGCCTCATCCCAGGGTTAATGAGGGCCTGTCTCAGACCCCAACACCCGGCAGGATCCCCTCATTAGAGCAGAGATCGAACCGGTGGTAGGGGCCCTTGGCGCCACAGGAATCACATATTATTTTATATGCTGCCTCACCTGTGGTCTTTGCCCAGAGTCCAGGATTGCTTTGTGAAACAGTGTTAATATACCACAGAAAGGTTGTGAGAGGTTACACACTGATGTTACACAGCCAGTATGTGGATGGAGGAGGGTGGGTTGAAGAGGGGAAGCGGGTTCTTTTGTGTTGTGTCATTGGCACCCACAGTGGAGGTGACAGTGTACATGCCAGGGTCAGAAATTAATAGGGAGTCAGGGCACAAATGCACTTGAAGGTTCATAAAGCAACTGTGAAATTCAAAATTAGGGTCAGAAAATGCAGCCAGTAATTAGGAGTGCCCTTTCTTACATTTCATCCTGTTCACACTTTATTCATTTATCCGTCAAGTTTTGATATAATGTGCTTTCGCTACCTGCGGGCCACTGCAGGTGATCTACAGTATAAAAGCCTGTGGTCCAATAATTCTTTCCAGAGTAATTTGAAAATATTTTTATTACAATTTTTCAGAAACAACCACAGCCCGATTAAGCTGAGTAGTACCAAAGAAAATGTCAACTATTTCTACCAAACACAAAAAGATAAACAAGACTGATAAAATTTTAAAAAAAGATCAACAAACAAAGGGTGGAAGATAGACTTCTGTCAACAGTTTGCAATGGTAGGAAAGAAATGATGGTGTGCCATGATCGTGTAAAAACAGCTAAGTGTAAAAACAGTTTGCTAGTCTGAGTGAAAACGGCTCATTTCATAATCATTAAAATTGCTCCAGTGAAGGACCTTCCTTGCAACAAACAGATTCTGCATCAACAGAATGTCTTTTGTCGGTGGTGTGTTGTTAAAGGAATACTGAAAAGGTTACTCGCTCATAAAATAGCCTTCAAAAGCCAACCATGCAGCTGAGATCAAGACTTTTTAAAGTATGGCTGAAATCAGTGACAAACAGTTTAGCCCCAAGTTTCAGCAGTGCTTACAGATGCAGGCTCTCAGGTGGATTAGATAAACCAGGCACAGGTGCAATCAATGGGCCATCAGTTCAGTTTAGCAGAAAGAAGAAGTCTCACAACACCACAGACACATACACATTTTTAGTATTTACATATACTGAACCTACTGATAAGGCAGCTATCATTATTGCAAATAGTAAAACTTGATAAATCCTGTTTTAAATCATTAAACTCCAGTGTTTCTTCAGCATGCTGAACAGACATCCTAATATTACCAAACAGGTGCACTGGCAAGAAACCAAAAACACTTCTAGAGCAAGTCGCCCATTCTCTGAAGTGATGTTCCCAAATAGGTTTATTTAATATAGCTATAATATTACATCTTCCATCAGGTTACTCAGCATGTGACTGCGAAGGTCCACAAACAGACTTGCCCTGATTGAACACAGGTGTGGGCTCCAGATCAGGTTCTACCACCAATTACATCAGCTTATACACACAATTCATCCACAAATGTTAATCCACAAATTTACAAGATGCTATATTTAAAAACCAAGTATGAGTTAACTTATCAGCCAATGTCTGCATTGCTCAGAAAAATATTACTTGAAAGATTTGCACACATAGTTTAATACTATATAGATGTGGGAAACACACCTACACAAAGGAAAGGTATTGCAATCACTAGACCACTATTCAACCATATAGTTTAACAAAAAGGGTCAAGGCTTAAACAATAATAACTCCACAAGTAACCAGCATTCTTAATGACAATTAATATTTATTCAAATCATGCACATGAATTAGTCCATGCAGAGCTACAGCGTTATGGATCTAAATCCAGTGTGTTTCCCTTTGAAAGACTTTTCATTCAGTCTGCATTCCTACAGGTAGTACCATGTCTCCAGACATCTCACGTTGGAGCAGTGCTAAATAAATCTTTTTGAAAGCGTCAGTAAAGATGGTGACGCTGTCTGAATACCAGAGATCAAATGTGGATCATTCACACGTCATTAGGACAATAAAGAACCAAAACATTTAAAAGCCTCATCAATGGAGCAGCAAATTTAAGGAAAAGAAAACGTAGGCTCATCAGTTATGTGTGAATAGAGAATTGTTTTCATTGTTTTTAACAGATTTATTTCTGCATCTATTCTTCTTGCTTTTAGGAATGAGGGCAACCCTTTACTTCAGATCGAGGTTGAACCTACATCAGATGTGAGTCCTTCTTTTGACTTCTGACTGTGACCTTTGCGTTACTTTTGAATGTATGTGTATGCTGTTTTACTTCTCCACATCTTTGTGTGTAATAGCATTCTGAAATGACTTGTGAGTCTGAATGAAGACAAAATGCAGATCTCACCACCACTTGTCACAGTCATTTGCGTTGTTCTCTCATTTAACATAATTTGGCTCGGCTCTCTGAGGAGCCTCCAGGTAAGTTATGCGTCAAAAGCAGCAAGGAGCAAAAGACGCAGCTTCACAGATCGTCACTGCTGTTCCTGTAACAATGATATATTTTGAGAAAATGTGATGCATATTGCCCTAATAATCCAGCGGGCTTTGAATACATCACATTCACTTCTGCAGTACATTATATTTAAAATCAAATCAGAATAAATCAGTCAGTTTTCCCCTCTGGCTGCTTTCCCTTTTCATAACATATTTTTGTTGGTAATGGCCTATAACGGCAGTCAGTATCTCTAACGCACACGGCTTGACAAAATTTATTTGCAATTTTATATCAAGGTAACATATATGGGTGTTTTTAACATACATCAGAGCTTATTTATGAAAACAGACAGTAGCGATTACATCTTTATTCATGACACTTAAACACATTAATTCATATTTCACCTTGGAAAGTCAATAAGACATTTTTTCCTTCGACTTAACTGCTGTGTACCATTGGAGCTACAGTAAATTTCAGAGAAAAAGGTGGAGATATTGAATTAAAATAGTAGCAATATATAAAAATTATATGACACATTATCCAGTAAACACTTCAGTGTACACTCAGGGAATACATGAATGGCTTTTTTTTTTTTTTTTTTTTACATCTACTGCTGCCGAATGTGCTGAATGGCATCTGTTAGAATATAAGCATTTAACATATTGGTGGAATATTTTGACACCACGTCTTTGAGTTGAATAAGGGCATTTTTAATCACCACAGTTGCAAATCAGTAAATCTGTGTAAATGTGAAATGTAGGCCCACAGCTACCAAAGACCAGTTCAATTTGTCTCAACACAGAACGAGGAGGGGAATGATGAAGACTCCGGTGACGAGTTTGAGGAGATGAACCTATCGCTCCTGTCGGCTCGCAACTTCCCACGCAAGGCCAGCCAGACCAGCATCTTCCTGCAGGAGTGGGACATCCCGTTCGAGCAGCTGGAGATTGGGGAGATGATCGGTAAGGGGCGCTTTGGCAAGGTTTTCCACGGACGCTGGCATGGCGAGGTCGCCATCCGCTTGATCGACATCGAGCGTGACAACGAGGACCAGCTCAAGGCGTTCAAGCGTGAGGTGATGGCCTACCGCAACACTCGCCACGAGAATGTCGTGCTGTTTATGGGGGCCTGCATGAGCCCACCACATCTGGCCATCATCACCAGGTAAGGATGAGCATGTAACAGGTTGTGTTGTGTTGAACACTGGGAAATCAGCTCTACAGGTGCTGTAGATAGAACTTCCTGTGTTAGTATCATAGTTAGAGGTTTAATGTCCAGAAATACTGTGAAACTACCCTGACAAAAAAAGAATGTTTTACCTCAGTTGACTAAACAAGCTCTATTTACTATAAACTATATTCTAACCTTTATAGTATTCTGTCTTTGCAGTTAATCTGAAAGAAATCAACATACAAAACACTGAATACAGGCACTGACTGACGTCAATCAAACTGATTTTAAAATGCCGCTGCATTTAGCTTCACAAAGACAAATCTAAATGTCAAGATTTAATACTGTCTCAGTGTGGATTTAATGTCCATGAATGACTTTTCTGAGCGTACTCTTCCAATTTTCACATGTGAACACACTACATACCCAAAACCTGCTAATGTAGGTTGGAACCGGGACGCAGCTTTAGTTCTTTTACAATGTCAAAATATAGGAAGTAATAGGTGATTCCAAATTGAGAGAAAAATGATGAAAAATATAAAGAATAAACAAAAACAAAACGTATTGTCATGTGTTCTGCACATCCCCCTCATTGATTTCTTGCTGATCACTGAGCCTCTCAGTCTCTGAAAGTTGACATCAAAGCTTGGAGATGTGCAGTTCGCTGTGCTTCTGAACTCTGAGTGCTTACTGTGTGGTTAGGCAGCTGCTCGGCCTCCAGAGCCAGTCCTTGTCCCCTGGGTGTCATTTTGAATCAGCCACAGATTTGCCCCCATCTGGGACAATGAGTTTAGAGTGGCTGACAATGAAGCATGCGGAGGATATGATTAGAACAGGCTGCTACTGTTGTTGAATGGATGAACCACCCACACCTCAAAGCAATGGTGCATCTATCCTGACTACAGTCTATGACAGCAGATAATACAAGTGTACAGGGTCGGAGTGAACTTGAATGAATTCTCTCACGCAGTGAACAACTTTAATTATTTCATGGATTAGTGTTCAGACTTTTTGCAGCAAGTATTTTCTCAGTTATAACAAGGAAGACAGGCCTGTGTTCTTGTTAAAGACCATCACAAAGAATACTCTCCTGTTTAATTAACTGGCACAGCTAATGTTCAAAGGGAAATTGTTCAGATATTTACCACTCTCCCAGTGTCATCTACACAGGCTGTGAACAAAGAGAAGTGTCAGTAAAAGAATAATTTCCCTTTTTGTTTCCTCTCTCTGTTTTCAAGAAAGTAACTTTTTTTTCTTCTTTCATTCTCTATTAAGAAAGAAAAGAAAGAAAGAGAGGGATTTCCACGCTGAATTCACAGCTTGAAAAATGCTTCCGGAAACAAAACTAAATGTAAAACAATGCGCTCTATTTCCATCACATTCACAGTGGTGGTAAATATGTTTTAAATAAGTGATTGACTGAATGATTGACTGATTGATTGAGATGGCTGATTGCAGTTGATGCCAGCTGTTGTTTTGAGTGCAGGGGAGCTAGCTGCTTCACAGAAATCCCCACTGCTGATTGCTGAAAATAATAGCAAATGTCAGAGCAACAGGTGGCTTTGTTATCCACCGGTGCTCTGCTTCTTGTATTGCTGTATAACACAAGAAGCAGAGCGGGACGAGAAGTTAAGTTGGGTGGGATATACATAACACATGACAAATCTGTAAAAATAATCCAAATCAGAATCGGTTTTATTGGCCAAGTTTGTGCACACAGACAAGGAATCTGACTCGGGTTTTCCTTTGCTCTCAGGCAGTTCAGAAACATACAACAGAACAACAACAAATAACAATAGTGCAATGGGTCAGTCTGAATGGTTTGTGCAGCTATATACATATAAATTCAGAACCCAATAGAGGTTTATTGGTTTATTAAGGCTTTATTGAGGGTTTTTAGGGTGCATTAGTGGAAATATCAATATTGATTGCTTTTTTTTTTCTTCGAGTATTTCATTTGTAACGAGTGACCGTGGATTGATTTTCCAGAGCACACAGAACACAGGGTCACCTGTGATGTTACTCCCGGATTTTTATCCATGTATGTGGCCTAATTAATTTGCCTGAAAGCACGGATGTGACTTTCAGCATTAGCTCTTCATCATCCTGAGCTGCGTGAAATGCTGCCTCTTTCTCTTCAGCGTTGCTTATACACATTCCGTTTGTCTGAGGTACACAGGTGATCATTGTCATAAGACTTTTTTTTTACATAAAGGTTTCAACTGAAGTGACACTAAAGCACTGAAGCCAGAAGCTGCATTTCTGTGTTGAAAAGACCCAGAGGGAAGAGAGCTACTAAAAATGCAGCTGCTGTCAGGTGTTTGTTAGGAATGAATATGCATGAACTGTTGGCTTCAGGTCCTTGGTTGGTCACCTGTGTGGCACAGTCAGGGTTGAGGGCTTCAGGGGTGAGGCAGGGGGGTGATTCTAGAGCTGTCTATTAATACGCCGTTGTGATGGCACCCCTCCAGAAATCTGACACCACCTTCCACGAACCGCGGTGTAACAGCTTCCCCCTGGCACCGAGTGGGCCCACGTTTCGGTTCAGAACGATGACATTTTATCCTCTAACAACAACTCAAACTGCACTAACTCACTGACACAGTCTCACACACACGTGAACTTCGGTGTAAGCCTGTGTTTTGGTTAATAGTGGCAAAAAACACATTGAACATTTAAAAGATGAGTGGTTTGATGAGGTGAGTGGAGTAACATGCAAACTGACAAAAGAAAGGGTATCTCACCAGTTCACCAGTTATTTAAAAAGAGAGTATTTGAAAAGCTAAAACACAGGAGAACAGTCGATGCTTTCACACTAGAAATTTACTGCAGGAGCGGTTTGCTTGAAAGTTTGGTAATATTTTGTATTTGTACATGGGTAGGAACCAAGAAACTGTACAAGGGAAAAGGTGGTGAAAAATTGGTTTCAGTCCACAGTCCACACCTCCACCATTAGGAAATGAACGGGCTGTGACATCATTAGAGGCATTCTTGTTTTTTGTTTTTTTTCCTGCATTTACGTCATATCACACAGACCGTAAAAAACATCAGCCTCCCAGCCGTATTCACAAAGATTTTCTGAGAGCTACATTATCTCCCGCTTCTTCTTATCTGCTTTAGAATGTTAACAAATCACTACGCATATGTATAACTTCAGAAAAGAGGCTAATTTAAACCTTATTTCCATACTTAAGGTGTGGTAACCCTGTTGGAACAAAGAGTTGTTACAGTGGGGCATTTTCCTTCGTTCCTCTGACATGCCTGCATAACCAAGAGAAATAGATAAAATACCTCAGTGAAGTTAATTAGCATAGCACCTTACACAACTGGGCAGTCAAAGGGCTTTATATAAGACATAAAGATACCTTAAGACAAGATGCATATGAATAGGATTTAAAATAAAATAGGGACTAAAAACTGAGCTAAAATGAAATAAAAACAGAACCGAATTTATTAAAAGACAGTGACAAACAAACAGCTTTACATTCAGCATTCAAGCTCAGTTTGACATTGTACACTATTTTATTTTCTAGGATGGTAGGGGTAGAGGGATGCTCCCTCTTTACTTCACGTGTACTCACACGGCTTTACCAATCCCTATGACCACCTGTCACTTTGGCAACTGTGTGAAATGAGAAAATCCTTAAACAAATGTACAACAGATTAACCAACGGTAAATGATCACAGTGTTTTGATCAGTTGGTTTTCATCAGTAAAATTTGTAAAAGTTTTGGGTAGACTCTCCTGTAATGTTTGTGAAATGTTTTGAAGTAAAAAAAAAAAAAAAATTACATAAGTCAACACGGTCACTTAAAATCTTATCACTGTGTTTTTTCCTTCTCTCAGCTTGTGTAAAGGCAGGACGCTTTATTCTGTGGTGCGGGACGCCAAGGTTGTGCTGGATGTTAACAAGACCCGACAGATCGCACAAGAGATGGTCAAGGTAAAATAACTCAGCGCTGATTCTCCAGAACAGTTCGGCATTACACATCATGTTACAAAACAGTCACATCTCTCTCTGTCCTCAGGGGATGGGCTACCTCCACGCTAAAGGGATCTTACACAAAGACATGAAGTCCAAGAATGTGTTTTATGACAACGGCAAAGTCGTCATCACCGACTTTGGACTCTTCACCATATCTGGAGTTCTGCAGGCTGGCAGGTAATTATGTTGAATACACATCAGAGACAGGAGCACTTTTTTTTTCAGAATGTGTAAATGCACAGCACTGACACACAAAACAGTGGAAGACGGTATGTCAGTAATAAATATCTTTGGCAGCACTCAGCTTTTCTTTTTTACATATTTTAACAGCAGTTTGTTATTACTGCATTCATTTTAAGCTTATTTTACGATCATAAACAAAAACTAGGTTGTCTCTGCTGCATTGGTAGTCTCTGGCTGACTTCACTAAATATCTGCTTTGTTGCTTTATGGACTTTTTTTTTTAAAACAAAAACAGTTTAAATAATATGAATGTTTACTTTTTAAAATCTTGTTCTTATTCTTCTTTAGTCTGTGTCAGCTTTTCTGCATATTTGCTCTGTCAGCAGGAGGCAAATATGTAGCAACATCCTCTTTTTGACAGGCAGCAATTTTAAATTAAGTGGAAACTTCGCCTCTCCCTCTTCTGTCCATCTTTTCTGTTGCCATGGAAGAAGTTCCCACTTCTCCACTCAAGAACATGAACGGTGTTAAAGAGAGGCGCTCAAGAGACAGAGAAAAGAGTAACCAGGTCAATGATGTACAGAGAAATTCGGTCGTGGCTGAGTAAAGCTGACAAGGCAGAATACGAACAGAGATATCATACAAAAAAACAGTGAATCACTGGTAACAATGAAAAGGCTATAAAAAAAAAAAAAAGCTCTCACTCCACTAACAAATAGAGTGTATTTTCTGTAATTTACCATGTCATGGATGAGCACACCAGTAATCACATATTGTATCCGCTCAAGACTGACCTCATGGGGCCAAGACTTTCATCAAGCTTCCAGTGGAGGTGGCGAGAGCTTTTTGGAAACGAACCAGTGAGAGCAGCGCAGTGAGGTGTCTCTCTACACCCACAACATCTGCAGGCAGTCCTTCAGCACAGCAGGATTATATTAACAGTGATGTTTCCCCTCATATGCCTAGCAGATTATTTAATTAAGCTAGTCTAAAATATTACAACCGTTTACAAATCATACTGTTATTAATTATATCTAAGTAAGCTACCTCCAATCACAAAAAGTTTAGTTATTTCTCAAGTGAAGAACACAGCTGTAAGGTGTAAAATGGTCATAATCCACCTAGATGTTATAGTGTTTTAAAGGTTTCTCCACAAATCCTACATATTTGCATGTGTTTACTGTTGCTTTATTGTTCAGTACATTATGAGAAATAATTTTATTTACTTTCTTGCTTTGTTAACTGTGAAGCTAGAGTTGATTAGCATAGCTTATCTTAAAGACTGAAAACAGAGGATCAGTCCAAAGGTCAAACACCTACCAGCATCACCACAGCTCAGTAATTAGCCTGTATTTTGTTTGTTTAATCCAAATTGGTTTCCTTGCAACATCATTACAACAGCAAGACTCCAGTCAGTGTTCCTGAGTGCTGTTTACCCAAGAAATAAATACTGCATGTGATTCCTAGCAAAACAAACGAGTATTGTATCATCTTTGACTGCTTGGCAGTGTGATACAGCAGATCAATAAACCCTGACAAGTGTCCATCTCCACTTTTTTCTCATTCTGCAGCCGGAGAGAAGACAAACTGAGGATCCCGAATGGCTGGCTGTGTCACCTGGCCCCAGAAATCATCCAGCAGCTCTCTCCGGACACAGAGGAGGACAAGCTTCCCTTCTCCAAACAGTCGGATGTCTTTGCTTTTGGGTGAGTGTTTCTGTTGTGAGCTCCAGAAAGGGCTTACAAACCCCAAATCTCATGACAAAGAGACTGCTCTCATTAACTGATTTTCAGCACTCATCATAGATATAGATTTTCACTATAATCACAATATGTTACTTGACAATTTCGCTTCCTTCCTAAGTGACTCCAACTTAGTTGCTTTTCAACTGTGCTGAAGTCCTTATGACTTTGACTTTGCTGACAAATTTTCCTTTGAAATAGGACCAAGTGTGTGAGCTCTTGTATGGCCTCAAGCTTTGTTTAGTGGTCTTTACTGGAGTTGTAATAGGGTACATGGGGTTGTAATAGGGTACAAACTTAATTTCTGGCCACACACTGAATCAGCCAGATCCCACTTACTGTTCAGGATATCTTATGGAACTTTGCTGATTCTTGTAATCTTTATTTTTAACTTTTACAAAAATACTGTTTTCCTCCTGGAATTGTAGCTCTTCCTATTCAGAGCAGTTGTCATAGTGGGTTTGTTTGCCACTCAGTAGTTGTGAAGTATTTTTGTCACAAGTAGCTCACATGTACCACGTTTTGAGAACACTTAGCTCCGAAGCAAGTTTTTAATCCAAAAGACAAGCTTTCAGTCTTCTTATCCAACTCTCAGCAAGAAAGCAAAGAAGCTTCTTTCATATCAAAACACTCCTTTTAGTTAGTATTCCAATAATTATTGATCAAGTAAATATATTGGTTGGTTCAGTACAACAAACCTCTCTGTTTTTTGGCATTTAAGCGGTTGTAGTATTGCTATCTGTTTGCAAACCTGCCCAAAACGTAACAAACATTTGGCTCGCCTTGAATCTTTTTTGCCAAAAATATGTGATATTTAACACATTTTGACAGTCCTCATGGCTTCTGTTCTTCCTCCACTGCCATTAGGCTTCTGATTCATTTGTGGCATGGACCCTGCTCTGTTGACTCCTAACACAATTGCATTTTCAGATGGTCCCCCATATGGAGGTTTCATCACTATATCATTTTAAATGGAGGAGTGCAGTGCTGGCGCGCAATGTCCAGCTGCTCTCTTAGCCCTTGCGTTACCTAGAGGTGACCCCCACGGCTGTTTTGCATAATTCATCAACAATCAACTGTCACTTTTTCGCCAACTACTGGCAAAGAGCTATTTTTATGCTACTCAAGCTTGATGTGAAGGAGGAGAATGAAAACAACCACTTATTTGCACAGGGAGGTGGTGTACGGTAATTTTGCATGAGCTGTAATTAAAAATATGTTGTTTCTTTAACTTCTGGATTCAGTTTCTTCAAAGTTTTTGTACAGAAGAATCATCTACAACTGAAAGCTGATCAAAACCATTTAGTTTAATGGTTTACAGTTGCCGTGAGTGAAATTTAGCACTGGCTGGGATGGGAACCCTCCATAGGTGTGTTTTGAAGACAATCATATTATTCTCTTGACTAGATAGTCCAAAGCACTGACCTGCTCTCTTCTTCTGTCCTCCCAGCACCATCTGGTATGAGTTGCACGCACGTGAGTGGCCTTACAAGAGTCAGCCAGCAGAGGTGATCATATGGCAGATTGGCAGTGGGATGAAGCCCAACCTCGCTCAAACTGGCATGGGAAAGGAGATATCAGTAAGGGTTTTTTTTTTTCATTTTTCATTTGTCACAGTTCATGAATCTTTTTTTGTTTTTGTCAGTCTTTAGCAAATCGCTGCATATTTTTTTTTTCCAGTTTAAACACTCCTTGAATCCTAGACTCATTTTGTTCAATCACGCTCTATAAACTGAAAAATTAGCTTTGCACGATAAAGGCAATAACAAATAACAAATCTGAGACTGGATTCACAGAAATGCACTGTAAGTGAATCTTAATGCTATATATAAGAAAGTTTTCAGAAGAATCCTCACAAGTAAAAGTTTCTAAAGACGACATTAGAAACTTTTTGGCCACCATTATTTCATTTTGCATAAATGCTTGTCGGTTTCCCTGGTGGTTGTAATAACATGCATGGACAGCTCACCCCCCCCCCAGTGGTATTGGCCTTTCCAGTCATGGTATGAGTCCTTGGTTGCCTTCAGTTCACCTTGTTAAACTCTTCCACCACTCTCCTCTTTCCTTGAAATACCTCCAGTCTCCATTTGAACTGATCTGGACATTTACCTGCTAATTCAGTGTGCTTAGTCACTGCAAATCTTTGCAGGTCACATGCCACTGTTAGCCAGCGTTTCTTACAAATCACACGCTGAGGCTGTGATGAGTCACTTTAGTCGGTTCAAGCAAAGCCCAGCTCAGGGTACAAATTTCCAGCCTTTTGGTTTAGCTCCTGTAGTGTCAGTTATTTTCTCTTGGTATCAAAAATTGTTTGATATTGCTACTTCAACTACCTTAATTGCCTCCGTGAGCTGTGTGCCACAGCTGTTGCTACTACTGTAGCTGGTGACCAGGCCAAGTCAGCAGATCAAACTACAATTGCTAACTCTCAGTTGTTTTCAGAACACCAGCATGCACATATCCCTTTCACCTCAGGCAGTACCTTTGCCTCACGTCTCTTTGAAAACCCTTTTTTTAAGAAAAGACCCAGTTTCAGAAAGTAAAACCAGGCGCACTTACTCGCACGACATTTATTCAGAAACTTTGCATTCTGATGTATCCAAAGATGATGAAGTGTGATGTCTAACAGCTTTGTTTGCCATGTATCTCTGTGTTTTCCAGGATATTCTGCTCCTGTGCTGGGCGTACAAGCAGGAAGAGCGGCCCAGCTTCTCCAAGCTGGTAGACTTACTGGAAAAGTTGCCAAAACGGAACCGCCGCCTTTCCCACCCAGGGCACTTCTGGAAGTCAGCTGAGTATGTCAAATGAGTTAGAGACACAAAACAGCAAACAATCAGCAACTATTAAAAATCAGCCGCCATAACTCTACATAAATAACCCACCTCCTTAAAGAATGCACTGAATCCAAAAGCCAGCCCAGTGATGAAAACTGCCCGTGCTGTGTGTATTTTCATGGAATGTTGGCATGTGTGTGTACAGATAAGTTGACTGTCCAGCTTCTCAAAGCAGTCGGGACTCATACTTTTCTTTGGTTTGATTTAAACCATACTGGATATCTTTCCTTTATCTTTTTTGTCTTTTACTATTGACTTGTTCCCTTCATAATATTTGATTTATTTCCTGGATGTACCTTGCTTGTAACTTTTCGACTGATCACATCATCCTGGACTTAAAACACGTTTGAGAACAAATGTAGATTTATTTTTTTTTCCATGTCTGTTTTTTGTTGTTGTTTTGAATGAATGTAACTGTTGAACATCACACATTGTATATTTTCATAACATTGTTTTTCCATTCCTTATGTCTGTCAACTGTGTAGACCGTTTTGTCACTGTTACCTCATGGTCTCATGTGTGGATGTCTGTACAGGTTACATGTTTGTCTCAAAAGCTTTATTTAACTTAAAATGTCCTTTTATTTACACCGCACCATTTGAATGTGAAGAAGCCAGCGTCTCTATTTGTGCGGGGATGTGTTGGCACGGTTCTTTGATGGGAGACTGTTCTCTGATCAGCCTGCGCTTTGAATATTGCCTGTGAACATGAGCTTGAGACGCTTGAACAATAACAGCCTTTGAAAAAAAAAAAAAAAAAAAAGAAAGAAAGAAAAAAAAGAAAAAGAAGCCGCTGGTCAGACCAGGACTCCCTCACTTGACGCTGTTCTGTGAAATCGCTGACACTTGAAATGTATCTCGTCAACTGTTGCAGAACTAATTACCCTTCAGAAATGCTATCACTGAGCCCCCCCTCCTCCATTCCCCATTTCCCAGAAATAAATGTATTATTTATTTTAAATAGCTATTGATAGATACAGAATAAAATAGATACTAATTAAAATCTAAAGCTTGCAACCATATAGTCAGTTCAGAAACTTTAAGTTAATTGACTCGGTACATGAACTTTGTAGACTCTAATCCGTGTCAAGGTGTTGAAAATGACATGTTAGCTTTCTGCGTAGTATATGAAACTGTTTTATGAAATAGTTTGAAATGGATTATAGACCTGTTGCCAGTGGGGCTGGGTGTGAGGGCAGGAATGATTTGATTAGGAAAATTAAGTTTTGAGTTTCCTAGCTCAGTGATGATGTGACTGTTAGACACATAAAGGGAGAGCACATGACCTTTAAAAGGCAAACAAAAACTCAGAGAAGTCAAAGTAAGCTTTGAGTTTGTTTTTGGCTTGTTAAAATGTGTCTGGAGTTGCTTAAAAGCAGTGTTGTAGTCACTTTGAATTGGAGCCTCATATTCAAATCACCTCATCTTGAATTTTGATCCAAAAAATAATTTAACTTATTTTCTTTTAACTTTTATGATGCACATTTTTAAGAATCAGTGTATTTCCAAAACATTTAAGCAACACATTGCAAGTAAAGTTGACCATTTTTAAAGATGGCATTCTGGAAAGTGGGGATGTCTGAAGAAGAACTCTTCCAAATCATTGCTAGCTGCCTAAAGAAACTTTCCAATCATTGATAAATTACTTTAATTAGTTACAAATGAGCTTGTTGAGGTGTGTTCAGACTGAATGCAAAGTGAATTTTAGAGCTAGAGCCTATTGGAAAAACAGAAGGTTAAGCAAACATGCTTGATTCACTCAAGGTGGAGCTAATTACAGCAAGATTATGTAAGTTTTGCTGAGGCTTCAGGAGACAGTTGTGAGACCAGGCTAAGGACAAAACAGCTCCTACCACTATGTTTAGCACTTGGCTAAAATGCCAAGCTATTTTAAGAGAGGTGGAGAAGAGTCACAAACAAGGCAAACTGGCTCAGTAATATCAACTGCACCGCAATGTTTCTCTAAACTTTATTAGCATTAGCTAACACTAGGCACCACAAACTACAGTCAAACCAGTCCAATTCAACTTTCCTTTGTAAGAGGGAGACTGTTATTTCACATCTCTTAAGTTGCATAGGCAAAGACAGGTACATTGAAATTAAAAATGTTTAGCTTATTTTTAAAAAAAATTGGACTTGTCTTGGTATTGACTAGGCTACTCTTGATTACAACACTGCTGAAAAAGTGACTATTGGACAAATTAATCTTATACTTGCCTCCTTGTTTATATATATATATCTTTAAAGATTTTATTTACACAAACCTAAAGAGGTAAATTGACTTCTTGGATTATAAAGTTAAAGTAAGAAGTAAGTAACTTAAATCTGGCTGAACTTTCCCTTTAACATATCAGAAGAGACATATCAGGATGCTGAAGACCAGCCCAGGCCATTTTTCTACATACTTCATGCTGTATATCGTAATATATTTTAAATGTATGTTTTAGAGACAAATCTGAGTCATATCATCATGAATTGGAAGTTGTGGCGTCATTCGAGCTGTATACTGCTTTTGATTCTCTCTAGCCACGTTGAATAGACAGAGACAATCCAATCATGTTAAATAGCCATTTTCCACTTCATTATTTACACATCAGCCAGTGTTGGAAAATGCATACAAACAATCTGCTGCTGTTTTTTGGAGTCTGTCTATTTTGGAATTGCTGGGATACAAATATTGTAAGTGGATCATTTATATTTGTACTGTTTACAACTTTCAAGTGCATGAGATGGACTATCAAAGATTGATTCTTGTTATGAAAAAAAAAAATCCTTCGACACTATATATAAAAAGTATGTGAGCATTTTCTGATGAACTATTGTCCATTGAGCAGTTTGATCTCAATACCTAATGAAGTTTTACGTCAGGCTTTGCAAAACTTTTCAACAGCTTTGTTTGAGATTGTTTCAGTATATTTATAGATTATATAAATGATTAGACTAGCATTTAAATAAGAAGAGTTACGACCTGTGCACATGCTAGAGTTGACAACCCGACTGGACAACAATCAAAGATCTAACATTAGTGCCAAGTGTACATAACAGATTGTAGACTATGTTTTATCGTCACTTGCCGTAATACCAATATTCCTTGTGAATTTTTTGACTTCTTTCTTTTGAATGTACAAATTGTGTTGTGTTTTTTGGTTGTTTTTTTGTTTTTGTTTTTTGTTCACTTAAATTTCTTTTCCTCCATTTTCCTTCTAATTGCATAAGCACTGATGCCGTGTGGTTCTTTTCCCCTTGATTCCGTCCTTGTATTGTAGATGATAGCTCCAAAAAGCTTGTATTTAATGATGCCTTATGGTCCATGGCTTAGTGATGAGTAGATTTTGATCACAAGCTCTTTTATTTGCTCTCATCCTTTACAACGTGTATGACAATAAAAAGATGTTTTCATTTTGGACGTTTTCTGTTTCTTTTATGTCATCTTTTCTCTTAGTCAATCCTTATCCATATTTTACTTTTGTTTAAATTTTCAACACATCTTCACAGAAGATGTCAGTGCTCACGGCCTGTATAACCGTTTTAATCATTTATGATTACCCATTAAGTAATTTTCTTTTGATGTGATGACGTGATCCTTGTTCTGATTTCTAAAAGTGCAACTTTGTTTTTTTTTCATAGTTCTGAATATTTAAATACTCCACCCAAAATATTTTCATAATTAATTGTCTGTAGGCTTGAAATGTGGCTATTAGAAATCTAATACTTTAATTATTCACAGAGAACAGTAGCGGTAATCAGTTTGAAATCATCAAGCAGAAACAATGTACCACGGGTAAAAAAAAAACAAAAAACAGATGCATCATAACCCTTAACATCCACTTTTCCATTTTTAAGTAGATTTAAAATATTTAAAATCATCTTATTCCACAGTCTGACAGTATTACATACAGTGTACTCAGTATCTGCTTGTTCTACGTGTTTATTGAGGCTATACAATGTTTAATCTGAGTGAAATAGTCTAAACAGTATTTTTTTAATCCATATTTCTTAATATGGTATGTATTTGGGACAGTGTTTGGCTGCACAGCATGAGTTTGTCTGATGTTCATTTCATTTCAAACACTTATTTTAGTATACTTCTTCCCAGTGTTGCTTATCCAGTGAGCAAAAAACAATACAAGTAGAAGTTCTCCTAAAAAGATAAATTTAGTCTCTATTAGCATCAGGCACACTATTCCCAGTTATCCACACCATGAGAAATCCCTGTAAAATGCTGTAAACAAAAAATAATTTAAGGGAAAATTTGTTTAAACTAGTGTCCTTTCAGAAAAACCTTATGAGAATAGAATGAAAAATAAAAATGAGTCTCACCAGTCCTCAACAAGTTTTACTTACCATACTGTTGTGTTACGGTTGAAGTTAGAGGCATTTATTTTTGAGATTTACTGGTTTATTTCTACCTTTTTCCATTACGTCCATGAACTGAGCTTAGTTGGTTTCACCAGCAGAGGAGCTTCAATCTCTTTTCTTGTAAAGTACAATTCCCTTGAAACTAAATTATCCCTTTAAGAAATGCGCAGTATGAACTAATGAACCTTTGTTACAGATGAATAATCTGTACTGATGTTGCTTCTGACACAAGCCTCCACCCTTTGGCTCTTATAGGGCCTCATAACTGAGGCCCTACCTCATAACTGACACTTTCTAAAAAATAAATAAATAACAATGAAATATAAAAGTAATATAAAAAGAATTATGTGCTTAATTAGAGCAGAGCCAACAGAAATGTAATATGTCATTAATGTAATATAAAATGTAATAAATCACCACTGTACAAAATTCAGTAACAGTACTGTTCCATATATTATAATATAATACACTAAGCTTTTTGGCCCTAGAGATTCCCTCCATGGTTGAGAGGGGAGAGAAGGCTAATACAAAAAGTATAGCCAGGAAAGGCGATCTCTAAGACCCCATTTATACCTGGTATTAGCAAGTGATCTGTATCTGGATATCCTATCTTGATAAAGAAAAATGCACAGTAATGCAAAGTGGGAATGCACACAGAATGTAATGAATTGGAATGTGATCATATCAGCCAGATCACATCTGGAGGTTGTCTAGCTCCAATCCGTACAATGTGGCTGTATTCTCAATTTTTAAAAAAAAAAAATTAATTAATTAAAAAAAAAAAAAAATTAATTAATTAAAAAAAAAGAAAAAAAGCAAAAACAAGTCACAAAACGTGATCACACCTCAATCTGGAAATTAGTAAGGTGATGCCTGCACTGAAGAAAATGTTTTGTTGAATTTACTCAATTTTAATGTTGAAAGTGGTTGCATGCAATACATTCATCTAAATCCAGACATATTTTTAAGTTGGCTGTACTTAATATTTTTGAGTAATTTCAAATCAATTATGTAAGTAGTTTCAGCACAAAAATTCGGAGTATTTGTTACTCTGAATTCCTTAGTAATTCTAACTACTACTAACAAAAATATTTTGATTCAATTCACAATTTTATGTTGGGGTGGCCGAGAAACCCTGTATACAACAATGAGTTGTGGCAGTCTGGAGCAATTCCCAATTCCATTTTATTTGAAAATAAAATGTCTTGTTCAAAAACTCCACAGTAAAGAAGAAGAGCACTTCTCAAGAAGAATCAAAATAATACAGAACAAAAGAATTTGCTCTAAACTGCCTTTCTGGTTATACCCTTAAAGTTTGGGCCCATGGCAGGAGCTATAATCTGGAACTGTGTTCAGGAGCTATGCTTCTATCCTTTAGGCTCCGGCCAACCACAGCCTCCTCACTTTTATACTGGTGGACTGCACCAAGAAATCAATATCAATTATCTCTTCCAGCACACTTACAATAATCCCAATACTAAATAACATATAGAAGTTCAAACTTACTTTAAAAACACATATTTCTTTTTAAACAAGATACTTTTACAGGTCATTTCACCACAAAAGACAAAACACCCCTCCCACTCTACCACACTTGGTTTCTTCCCCTGTGAACCCCCCTATTTAACCAAATGGACTGCTCCAGCTCAGGTTTGGATGTTCCTGGTCTGACAGAGGAAGAAGTGCAACAAAGGAGACAGGTCAACAAAATTTAAATTCAGTAAATCAAATACACGATCACAGTGTGACTTCTCTCCTTCACTCCCTCCTCCAAATGTTCATACCACACACATCACCACCAGCACTTCACACCAGGATCAACATTCTGATAAAATCTACCTGAGAAAGAGCACATGTAAGGCACATGTGTAGCACGTGCCTTACTTTAGTGCACGGGGTCTCCCTGTGACAGTAGCATAAAACAGTTTAATTATTTTGATTCTTCTTGAGAAGTGCTCTTGAGAATTTTTTTCCTCTTTTTTGCTTACTTTTATCTTTCTGGTTGGCCTAATGTGCATTTTTTACTGTGAAGTTTTTGAACAAGACTCTAATTTTGTCAAATAAAATAGAATTGGGAATTGTTCCAGACTGCCACAACTCATTGTTGTATACCGGGTTTCGCCTTTTGCAAGGGAAGACTTGCCAGCTACTGCTACTTGCTGCATGGGTTTCCTTAGGTTTCCTTGAGCCACGATCAGGTGATCTTTCAACTTGCTGGATGGATTCTTTTTTTTTAAAGAATGTGATCAGGCTGCACAGTTTGCATTTACGACTGGCTGAGATCCAATCACAAAGTGAGCCAGACCACCTCCAGATGTGGTTTGGCTGATCTGATTGAGCTTAGATCACAAATCGTCCTGCGTGCATTTACACCTCACACTGACGTGCCTTTTTCCTCGTCCAAATAAGATATCAGAAGACAGAATATGTTCATACCAATGGGTCAATAGGCTGACACAAATGAGCAACTCTCTCAACTTCCCATATCTCTATATCTAATGGTAATTTTGCATAACTTTAATTTTAGACATTTTAGAAAACCCTAGAGGTTCCAAGGACATCGAACATGTCTGCTTTTCACACTTTAAAATTAATTAGGGAGGAATTAACATCAGTAAACCTGTTCAAACAGTTCAAATCCTGAGATCTGGTGTTTTTCTGTCTTTCATCAGTCTCAACTCCTCTTTGAATGAGGTGATATACTGATGACAGTGTGTGTGTGTATGTTATGTTAGTGTAGCATGTGTGTGTGTGTGTGTGTGTCATACCATGTCAGACCTGTGACTCATTGGTTGAAGAAAAAGAGTGAGTTAGTGAGGGTACAGAGCAAGAAAATGGAACGATAAATAAATAGATAGATGAGAGCTCTAACTGTCTGCACCGCCAGTCCTCCTCCTTCTTCTTCTCTACCTCCACCTCTGAAGTTTAGTCTTGGCCACTGAAGTGTAAAAAATCCACATCACCCAATCTCATGGAGGCTGAAGCCCATCAGAGCATGAATGTCTGGTTTCTGTCGAGATTCTTAAAAGTGTTAAAACCTAATAATGTTCAGTGCATTTCTTGTTTCAGTGCATACAGATGTAAAGAATAAAAATAAAAACAATTGGAATTCAAGAGATAATTTAAGTAGGTAATTCACAAAACATTCACAGGCTGACTTTACACTGCATAATTCAATTAATGTGTCATGTATAATTCAAATTATGATCACTGAAAGCATGTCAGTAACTCCCTAACAAATCCCATGGAATCAATAGATTTGGTGTCACAAACAGATGCTGAAGTACTTGTGTACAAACTGCTGAGATCATTTAAGCTCTCAATACTTATAGTTACAGCTGTGGTTGTACTATTATTGCAGGTGAAGTGAAAACAAAATGAAGAAACTCAAGGATTTTGTGAAACAGCTCCATTCAAAATGTAAAAGAAAGAAAAGAAATGTTACTAGAAAGCTGAATGTGATTCCTACGAAATCTATTGATGCGGATCACACTGAAGAAAAAAAAAAATCTGCGAAAAGCGAAATGTGTTGTCATTCAGAAAATCTTTCATTGAGATATATCTTTATGTTTGTCCTGACGTTTGCATGCCATCTTTTGTCTGTTACCTTTTTGATCTCTTCATAACGTTTTGTTCTCAGTCAACATTTTTCGTTTAATCCATATTTTATTTTTGTACTATCTGAGCTGCTCATAAAGTTAATATAAAGGCAACAGAGGCAGGTAACAAAACTTGAATTCTGCTCCTATAACAGTGTAACTGTGAAAAGAATTGGTCCACATGGCAGCAACAATCATACAAGAGAATAAAGAAAATACATATATATATCAGAGGTAAACATCAGCTCTTTGCACCAACTATTCAACCAATTTTTAATGGAAAGAATCATCCTACAAGAGGCATAGACAGAAAATCTGCTGCAGTTGCCTCAAATGGGTAGAAGGCATTGCTGCCACTACCCATGTTGTGACCATGGATGTATTATAGGAACATGATATGTTCCAAGGTGGCGCCTACTCACTCCAAAGGTAGCAGCTCTTTTGGTGCATGAGCTAAAAAAAACAAAAAAAAACAAACAAAAAAAAAGTTGTTTCTTTTAATGGCTGGCTTGTGCTTTACCGCTGCACTTGTACCTTCGAGTCCCTGAACCTGCCAGCTCACACATTAAGGCGCTGCATAAAAATGATTTTCCAGCTTCTGAGAAGGTTTTAAAAATCTTACATCTTCATGGTTTAAGAAAGAGCAATTATCTTGTTTGCCATTCAAGACATCCTGACAGCAGTTTCAGATAGGGCTCTTTAAAAGGAGTCCTATCTGAAGAATTTTTTCTTTTCTTTTTACTTTTTTAAGAATAAAAAGTTGAATAAATCAGCAGAAAACACACTCTCAGTTAAGTACACTCAGGCATTTTGATGCTAAAGTCTTACTCAGTCACACCTGAAAGTGGCATAGCAAAATAAAACAAGCTAACGGATAATACAGCAAGGTTCTTTCTATTTGCTCTGTAATGGGCTGTTTGCTCCTCCGTCATTTAGCAAGCCCCTTAGTTCTTTATCTAATGGGAAAGTAAAGTCACACAGTTTATTCAAAAGACATATTCATACCATCTGCTTTTGGTCTTTTCAACTCTCTGTTCCTTCAAAGGTCAGCACCAGAGAGACGGCTTGCCAGTGGTCACTGACAAAAATGTCATAGATTAACAAAGTTTTGATATTTCAAATGGTGGTGTGACCAGGCCTTTAATCTGGAATAACCAGTGGGCAATGGTCACAAAACGTTGATGGAGGTCGCAGTGTAACTGACACACCTGAATTGTGTTTGCTGACTTCATGACTTTTCATAACATGTGCTATATTCAAAAAATATTTCAACTATATTGTCACAGAAGTAGAACACAAACCTAAGCAGCTGGTGTGTTTGTTGCTACCTGTGGTCCCATTCCACTCTCAGTCTCAGTCAGGCTGGTTAGAGAGGATGCACAAAGCAAGTGACTCAAGAAAATTCTGGATAGTGGAAATTAAATGTAATTCTTATCTTGTAATCACTACTCATGGCCAAAGGGGTCACTGCTCAGCAATCACTGGTCACTGGGACAAAATGGCAGCAAGACTGACTTTGTCCAACTTTAACCAGCTCTCCTCTTACATCCAGTGGTGTGACTCACGTATTTTCGCTCTCTTGCTCTTACTATGCTATGGCTGTTGTTGCTCTCTGCGCCCACATGTACAGTACTGTAACAACCCACAACTGAGTAGTGCAAACAAGTTCTTCTGAAGATTTCTAATGAGGTATTCTGGGAAATGTAGGGAATCACACGTAGTCACGTAGAGGTAGGCAAGAAAAGTTGTTAGAAAGACACCTAAAAAAATACGATCATAGCACCACACAAGTAAATAAATCCTAGTTTGCACCAAACATCACACACTGAAGACATATAACAATCTAAAAAGATTCTTGTTCCAAGAATCTTAATGAAGCTAATTACATCAATTTACTGTTCACCTTCACAAACACGACATAGGTCTACAAAAGCAGAAGGTATATGTCTTTGAAAATAGCCAATTTAGAGCAGCAGATTAGCTCTGCCACACAGCCTCTAAGGACTGCGGGGTTCTCTTTATTCATTTAAAGACACCCACGCGGCTTATTATGCTGGAGATGTATTTCATTAGAGCGGGTTTTTTGGAAGACAGTCAGAGAAAGAGGGAGAGAGCAGAAGCACTGCTAAGTTTGCCACATAAGGGGGATGTCCTAAAGGTTCAGCTTTACTGAGCCCAAAGCCGTGCCAGTAAGGAAACGCTTGTTAGGCCTTGAGGCTGAGAAACATGCTGGCAGCACCTGTATGTAACATCACAATGAATCCCACGCAGCTGTTGGCCTGATTCAGTGAGCAAAATAAATTTAACACTAAAGCCAGAAATACTGTTGTTATCAAATCAGGTGGAAATGCCTTACTGCCTGAATAATTACAAACTAGCAAGGCAGCCTGTCTGACATATCTGGGGAGAAGATTTTGGCGGTCAAACTGTGGTGATTTCACATTATGTTCAAGAGCCTGAGAGTGGTTCACTGTCTGACAACCACTTGGCAAACCCACACTGGTTTGAACTGTACATCCCAAAAATAAATCTTACATAATGCAAGAGGATGGAGTATGTGACCCTGTCTTCCCCTCTAGCAGGCCCTGTGCTGGCCCATCTGGCAGATAATGTGCAATGACAGTGCCACTCAGACTTGCTAATGCCCATTGTGGTTTTTCCTGGATGCAAAGTTTGGATTTTCGATCCACACAGCATATGGTGATAAATACTATAAATGTTTTAAAGCTCATTTACATCTCTGCTTTTCTTACTTTTGGAAATGAATGCAACTGTATTTGCTGTAGGTCCTTTTCTCCTTAGGAGTAATTGGGATTTTTGGTGATGTGTGTGTATCATCAGTGACTTAATGTTGCAGGCCTCTGTGTTCTTGTATGGCTATGTTCAGACAGCAGGCTAACACAATTTGACTCTGGAAATGTGTCCTTAAAGGCCAGGAGCTAGTTGATTTATCTTACTACAAAGACTGGAAACAGGGGGAAAATAACTAGCTCTGTCCAAAGATAACAAAATCCACTAACCAGCTCTTCTTGATGTGGAAACAGAAAAGTAAACATGATAAATTGTGGCTTTACAGAATACTGTTATAGCTGATAAGTGCCAAACCATTTCTTGTCCGTGCAGAGTCACGGACAAGAAATGCTGAAATCTCTTGTGAAATAACTGAAACTGTTTTTACTGTTCTTGTAGAATTCCACTGTTCATAGAAAGAAGCTGAATGAGAAAATGTTTTTTTTTTTTCAAGGGCCTTTAAAGTCTTTTCCCGTGGTTTGACAGTGGAGTCATTTTCTGTAATGATCACATGCTGCAACAAAATAGGAGCAATGATTTTTTTTTAACGTGACAGTGACATTTTTCACTCACAGTGCTGAACGTATTTATGCTTTCATTTCCAGACTCTCTCCAGTGCTGTCCAAAAAAAAAAAAAAAACCCACCTGAAATACAACAGTGGGGTGTGTTTTAAATGTGGATTCATGTGCTCTGCATTGTTGGCTGTCTGAACATAGTCCATTAACAGTGTGGTGTCCTGCAGGGCTGTGTGTTAAGATAGCTTCACATTTAATGACGTTTCTGTTTTCCTTCCTTCCCCCTTCCTGCTCCAGGCTGTAACGGAGGCATCGATGGGACTGTGTATTTGCGTGAAGCTCGTCCTCAGCTCTGCTAACATCTGCTCCACTGCCCGCCTGCCCTGCAACCCACCCACACTCCTCTCTTGCCCCACCCTGCTTCCACAACCCCCACCTTTCCTGCTCCTGCTCCTCCTCCTCCTCCTCGCTCCAGCTCTGACACATACATGTTTCCCCAGATGCCTGATTGGACCCTTTAGCGGTCAGTATTGGCCCACTTTGCCAGAGTGGGTGACAAAACACGCCGCAGACTTTCAAACAGAGAGGCCTTTCTCCGCTCTTTGCCTGAAGCCCTTCCCCAAAACGACACTCTTGTCTTTCTGTTGAGGAATTTCGACATGCAAACACCACCATCCATGCCATGCTGCAACTCATCCTTCGACTGCAACTATTTCTTTTTTTTTTTCCTACCATGATTGTGCAACATATCATTCTCAGCTTTGTAGCCCCTGAAAGACATTTTCACAACTAAACCCTAAACATCTTTTAATTACAACAGCTGCAGTGTACCAATTATGCAAAGGAGTCATTTGGACACATTTTGAGAAAACCACAGTCATTTTGGTCACAACCTTTTGAAGATTTCTCCACAATGTCCACAATTTACAATTATTCAAGAAAAATACCAATGTTGAAGTTCTATCTCAAAGCATTTGGAAAATTAACCAATCAATAATCTAATATTTTTAGAGAAGTTTTATTGGTCTAAGAAGCGGGAAATTTTCTTTCAACCCCGTAAGTGACATTTAAGCTTTTAGTTTATCTGAAAATTTAAAAATCCCTGTGTTTGGACATTTTACTGTTTGTGTTGAACAGCAAAGCATGGCCACTGTGCTTCAAAATGTGTATTTCTATGATACCAAGTATAGTTTACCAAGTAATGCGTTACTGTCCACCGCACTACTGCATGTTTTTGTTCAAAAGTTTCTTCTTTTTTTCTTTGTCTAGTTTTTTTTTTCTTTTACTGTGCCTGTAACCAAAAACAGTCTCACACCACAACATGCAAGTCTCTAAGAAATTGTGAAAATATACTACAACATTGTGCTTCATTCACTCAAAAACACTGCCTGTGAACACAACCCAGGCAAGGCAGCAGATATGTTTCATACCACGTAACTGGGAAAACAAGTTAGTAGTATATTAATGTAATTTCTAGAGGGCAGAGCAGTTGTGTGAATGCTACATATTATAAACAGCTGCCCAGCACAACAACAGACTTCTGTGGCCACTGAACAGCTCTGCCTGTGCAGGCGGTAGGTTAAGTGCCTTGCTCAAGGGCATCTCAGCAGCAGCGGTTATTAAGGAAAAAGTGATATTTTATTTTTTTGTCACCCAGATTTCCCAGATGATTGCAGGTTTTGAACCCTTTTCTGTTTGAATGCACACAGGTGTGAATCTCTGAATGCTCCCAGAAGCCAAAATTTCACCTCTTCTTACACCATCTGTGCATACTGAAAGTCATTTTGTCGGTCATAGCTACTTCCTCTAGTGTTTCACAGAGAAACTGGAAAACTGAAACAAAACTATATATAACTGAAACACAGTCGTTTCAAATCCTAACGCAGTTCCTCAACTTTACTGGACAAGCTTGAGCAAGTCATCACTTGTGAACAACCAAATACAGGTGGAGTGAATCAAACCTTCCCAAAGAGGACATCTCAGTTTGATTGTTTCTATTACATGGTCTGCTAACTTAGGAATTAGCACACCCATTGTTCTGGACTGACAAATTAATCTCTTCCCAGTGAGAGAAGAAAAATGAAACGAATTCCGAAAACCCGCTTAAAATGTCTCCATTGATACTCGCAGCATTCATTCCAGGGGAATGAATGTGGGTTCTCGTTTTCTCTGAGGAATTTGATTGTGAAATATTAAACCTCCAGGTGACTAGAGACGGTTTTGTGTATCACAGTGTGAATGCTGTCTAAGCAAATTACACAGTCACTAAAATACAGATATTTGGACAGAATATTTGTATGTGTGTTTGTGCGAGACAGTGAGCTAATAGATTACTCAGATTCTTCCCCCACACATGTAGGAGTCTAATGACCTCAAGGCTATGCAATTAGAATAAAGGGAACATACAGTTCAATAATTAAGGGTAAAGGTAAATAGGTAAATATTTTACTAAAGTGATGATTAAATAAACTTAATCATCAGTATGCATTTAACATTTTTCTAAAACAAAAGTCCTTTTTTAACTTTTAATACACCTGCAACTTTGACATAAATTTAAGGCGCGTTTTTTTTATTTAGGGAACATATCTTCCAGTAAGGTCTGATTCTAATTTGCTAATCAAGGCAGAGTATTGAATATTCAACCCCCCCTGTACACTCTTTTACGGGAGCACTTGAAGCTTTGCGCCGGTAAATTTCACAATGGTCTACAGAGACAGCCTGAAAATCACTTATTCATGATTCAGGGTTGGGCTGTAGCACTCAATTAACAGCCACAATCACTACATATAATTCAATACATCTTCACTGTACCTTTTGCAAAAGAATAAAATTGTAATCATGCCAATGCTTCGATAGAGAAGATTAGATGAGCCTTGGTTTGCCCTGTGTGTATTTGATACAATGGCTACTCTTACATGCACACAATAATGCATTTATTACCAATAATGCGAGCACAGTAAGAGTTTGATTACAGCGCCGACATGGTTTCATACTATGACAGCTCCAGTTAATGACACCATTTACGTGAGTCACATAATTAGTTTTGTTTTGTTTTATTTTCACCCTGTCCTGCCACTATTCAACTTTAAAATGATAACAGAGAAGTCTGAAAATACTGAACTTCTTATTCAGAATGAACAATGCCCAATCACCATATATGAAAGAAGGGGAGTCTTTTTAAACAGGCCTGCACCAGTGAGGTGTTTCTGCTACACAGCCAAACCGTCACTGAAATATATGGAGAAGACAGAAATAACAGAAACACCTGTCAGTTTAACACACTACAGTTCAGGCATACAGCTGAACAAACACCTCTCTAACACTGTATCACCAAAATCTGAACATTAAAGGTGGGATTTAATGCAGGACTGCTGTATTAGACTGCATTAGTTTTACCTGGGTGTACCTATCGTGACCCTTAAGAGGATAAGTGGTGTAGAAAATGGATGGATGCATGGATAGGTGGATAGGTGTAATAATCTGGCAACTGTAATGTGTAATTGTTTAATTCACATTTCTGATATGCATGTAGTGGTGGAAAGAAACAGAAAGAAAAAGAACACACAGCACAAATATGAATTCATTTTGACGCCCACACTAGTTGAAAGTTTGAAAGTCTTTTCTTAACTAGCTCCTGCTGGTTTAACATGGTTCTTTTTAGACAATAAAGCTCTGTATCCTGTATGAGTGTACACAGTGTGGGCAGAGGACAAACCCTGTTAGACCTGTTTCTCTGCAGTTCCTCTTAACCTTCCTACATGCACTTGGCTAATAGGGCCCTGTTGAGATCAAACACAGTGGCAAGACATCAAAAAAAAAAAAAAACTGGGAAGGTAAAAAAAAAATGTATTCACACAAGAAGAAAGGCAACACTAGACTGCTAAATGAACTCTGTTCCCCTGTTCACCTAATTCTCTCCAGCTCAACAAAATATCTTTCAGGTGACACAAGTATCATGTCGCACAATCGTCTGTGGGAAACTGGCTTTCCATGACAAATGCAAATGAGTCCTTGCAGATGAGCAGTTCCAAAGATTATTTTCCTACTAAGAACTGTTCACGGTTCATTGCTGACAGCAACAATGACAAAGATGACAGGCGGCAGGAAAAGTATAGATACATGAAGTCTGTGGTCTTATTTGAAACTGTGTCATTTCAGCCACTTAAAAAAGGACACGACTTTCTGCTTGTAAGGTAAATAAGAATTGTACCGATTTTCTCATCTAACCTTCAACAAGAAAGAAAACAAGTCGAAATTTTCCAAAGTTTCAAACTGTTCCTTAAACGCCAGAAATTAAACAACAGGGACAGTGAAGTGTGTTGTTCCATTTGACACTAAGAAACACCATGAAATTGTCCTCAGTTTGACTGTTACACAAGGGAGCACACTGAAAGGGCTTCTCACCGCAGTTCTGTCAGTAATTATTTTTTCCTTGTTTTGTTTGGAAAGTTTTGAAAGGTGACTCTATCTCCGTCATCCAATCAAAGTCATGAGAACTTGAGAATGTACAGGATGATGTCAAATGCAAGCAGCTTTCCCCAGAAGGGAAGAGTCGTTCCACTATGAACAGATTAGCCTAATTGTGCAGTACAACCTCCTTTCTGATGACAACTGCTCACAACTGGTCTATACTTTGATTCACGGCCATATCATTGATTCAAATGTGCTTTAAATCTACTTTCATCCTTTGAACGGATGCTGTGTGCTGTACAGGAGACGTATTTTTATCCAGGGTTCATCCTTCAGTAAACCATGTCATATTGTTCATCTCATTTGTTTTCATTTTGTGCAACACAAAACTCATAATGCTTCTCTCCATCCAGATTCAACATCACTTCTCCATGACCATCGGCATCATTATCCTCATGATAACATCAGCAACAACACCTAATGCTGTCCTTACTCGAAAGAGCATATCTATCATTCAAGCTTGTAATGGATCTTCATTTGTATAATTTGTACAGCAAAGTTTATAAAAGTTTTCTACCCTTCCAGAAATTATTTAGTTTCTGCTGTTCAACTGAATGTCAATGAATAACAATTTGCAGGCCTTGTTATAAAGTTTGTGTTCTTTGTGCAACATTTGGGTTTGTTCTACTGTCCAGAAGAGAAGAAAAAATTGTCAATAAAAAACTTTAAGTGATAAGTTTGTGTTGTTTGTGCAAAGAAACTTTCCCCAGTAGTGTTTGTATTCCCCGAATAGTCCGACTCAAGCAATAAATATAAAAATGTGTAACAGAAAACACGTTGCCTTCAAAGACATTAGAAGACCAGAGCTTCAGCTCATGCAGCCCACCTCAGAGAAGCCAACTCCTTAATGTTTTACGACTTTGTCTCTGTTCTGAGACAAGATTGATGTGTTGTTGTTTTGTTTTGTTTTTTTAAAAAAGCAAACAGTCTGACTCATATTGTGCCCCGAGACATCATTAATGTTGCTAGGCTATTAATGCAGCTTATGTTGCCTTGACATTAAATTTAGAAAGCTAATTTATTATTCTCTTGATATTGACCAGGGAAGGCCAACTGAACTCATTTGATGCTATTCTATTTCAGCTCATGGCAGTAATTTCAAGGATAGCACACACACACACACACAACACACACACACACACACACACACACACACACACACACACACACACACACACACACACACACACACACACACACACACACACACGACCTCTCAAATCTAAAACAGGGCATTATTCTGCAAGCCAGACCATTAAAGTCTGCTTGTTAAGCATGTTAATTATCTGTTAAACTTTTGCAATTAAAAGGGATTACTGTCCAAAATGCCTCATATCCATGTTGAGAAATCGTGAAGTTCCAAGATCTGTTTGTCCTCCAAAACAAAAAAATTAAATAAATTAAACATTTCACTGTGTTGGGAAAATGGTAATCCCCCCATGAATTCCATTTGAAACAGTTACAAGCTAAAATTAGGGATTGGACACGATAAATGTTTTACCTGCTGATGAGCGACAAGACATGAAGATTGATGTAACAAATGTTGGACAGTACAGACTCCTCCTCATGCATCCAAGCTGTTACCATTGTTTTGGGAGCCAATCCAGGGAGTGTATGTGCTTGACAACATAACAGATTCTCAAGGCTTGGGGAAAAAAAAAGTGGTTTGCTTGGATCGCAGCTTGTGTAATGTGATGTGGCACATGTCACTTTGGTCAGAAATGGGAGTCAGAAGAGGCAGAGGTTCAGATAATGACCCTTGACATAATGTTTTTCTTTATCACAGCCTTTTACCCCGTTTTTTTTTCCGTGCTTAAAAAAGCATTTCAGTGTCCCCGGAGCTCTGGTACGACTCTGTAGAATAAAGACTCTACAAGTTTCACCTGGATAAAAGCTCCTGTGATGTGATGTGATGTCACCTTAGTCAGAAAATGGTGGCCAGAGAGGCAAAGAGTCATCCCATTTATGAGAATGGCGCTAACTGTGTCAGCTGGAGATGTGTTTTGGCTCATGAACCTCCCTGTTGGATATAATCAGAGTAATTTCTGACTTCAAGGGAGCACAAATCAGTGGACATAAAAGAAAAAACTGAAACTGCTTCTGCCTGTGTAGACTCCCATCTTAATTTTTCGTAAGTAAACATCCATTTGCCTTCTGACCACCTCCAACTGATGGTTCAATCTGATTTTATGTTGGAGACAAATGTGGGTGGGCATGTTTTTTCTGTAATAAGAGCCTTTAATCTCATTTTTTACGTACTAAAGCATAACGTATGTGTAGGGGATGGATGCACTTTGTTGATTCTTGCAGGTGTACAACAAAGTTTGATGAGAATCAGTTTTGGGGGCCGAGGAGGTCATCGCTTTTTAGATAACTATACTTTGATCAAATACACAGACGGGCGATGACAAAAGTGTATTTGTTTTGGATTAGCTGCGCTTTTGTTTCTGAAAAGAGAGGAAACCAGCAGGTCCTAATCCTGGCCCTGATTGCCGCTGGTTTTCTGTCCTACCACACTCTTAATTACTGTTAATTACAGTTAATGGCAGTTATTTGGATCCACCTTGCATTCACCTTGAGTACATCACTCCCTGATGAGATGGCTCAAATGAAAACCAGCAGGACGAGAGTCATGGGATCAAACGCCACTTCCTTGAAAAACACAACATCTGATTCTGAAAAACAGTATTGACCTACAGCATTACAGACGTTCATTGTACAGTTCAAAAAGGTACAGTGTGCTGAAGAAATAATAGTTTTGCGGTACCTGAGTTAAAACTTATGAAACAAATCGAGTGACTCAGTGGAACAAAATCCATTAAAGCTTTAAATAAATAGCACTGTTATTTGTATATGTCGTTAGTAAATAATGGTTTGGTGAAATATTGCAAACTGCAGAGAGAGCTCTGACTCGCATTCTTTAACAAAAGAACTCTGACACTGCGTGAGCTGTTGAGACGCGATCATTTCTTCTTTAAAGTTGCTGCAACACAGTCGAAATGCAAAATGCAGAGAGGACATTGTGTTCTATGACATTGTACAGCTTACTGAGCCTGGGGTGAACTCCTACAGCAATTATTTTGCAGAGGGCTTCTGAATTATGTGAAACGAAGCGGTGAAGAGCCTCACAGCTAATGACAAGTTTGACCTTTCAGGGCGAGGAAGAGACCGGAGTCGCCGTCGTTCCTGGCAGCATTTTTCAAGGAAGGCAAAGGAGCAGATGGGAACATGCTAAAATACACGTGCACAGGCCAGTGAGTGAGCTTTCTTTTTGGTGCAGGGATGTTGGTGGGGTGAAAATGGAAGTGGCCCTGCACAAGATAGCAAGAGGTGGCATTCAGAATATGATGATAATGTGAAGCCCTCACTGGATAAAGGCATTAGCTCATTCACGCCATCTTAATAATTTGCTTTGTTGGTGTTTTCCCACAGAGATTCTAACAGATTTATAAATGTTTGCAGGAGACATTATGGTTGTTTGCTAGGACCATATCAATTGTTTAAGACCATTGCAACACAAAGCAGAAATCACATCAGCGCTCATTTACTGGAAGTTTTTACAAAACTAATTTAAAGTTCCAGAGATCAATAGCACCAGTGGGCTCATCCTCTGACTTATAGATTATGAATTTGAAATTGTTTGGCACTCCCATAGAACCCATTAATATGTTGAATAGGAAAGTAATTTCAGGACCTAATGCAGTTCTAAAGTTCTAGATCTCTAATGGGTCAGAGCAGCCTCATGTGGACTATAATGCATCAGGTCATATTATGTTCATGGTTGTAGTCTCAGGAGGACATTATGAAAGAAGATTTAAGACCAGGTGAGCCCCTTGATCTCACCAGTCATCAGAGATCACAGTGAAAAAGGGTTTCCTTCCTAAATTTTCATCATGTCCAGCGAGATTTCAAATGCAAGAAGATTTCACAGTCTGTGCTCAGACTATTGCTTTTGAATTTGTATAGAAACGCTTTGAAGGGCTCAAGAGGCAAATGAATTGTACAAAGGTTCCTTCACTTTTTTTTTTTTGCATACACATTTCTCTGAAAGGTTATGCTGTTTTAAATCAGAAGTTGGTATCCATTCTTCTTGACATACAAACAGCACAGTTTCTGCACTCGGGGAATAATTTTGATGTGTTGTTTGATATGACTGTCACAACTGTGGCTCATAGACTGTAGCAAGATGGGGAGACACATGAGGAAAAACTGAACAATGAAAAACATTTCTTTACAATCAACAACAAAGCAAACAAAGCAGAGAGGGTGTCACAATGTCCATGTCATAATCTTTCGTGACAGATACAGTTGGTGATTTATTTGATAATGAACTGTCATGACTAGCCCCTAAGGGGGCTTTTTTCTGAACACTTTTTGTTACGTTTAGAACTCTTTTGTGGACATTTTCAGTCTTGTTTAGTTTGTTAAGTTTTGTTTATAGTTCCTGTTTTATTTTGAAATCATTGCCCTTGTGTATCTTGTCTTGTTCTACTTCCTGTCTTTGTCTTGTGATTGTCTGCCCCGCCCTAATTGGTTTCACCTGTTGCCCATTGCCTGGTGTATTTAAGTCTCGTTGTTTGCCTGTGTTCTGGTTGGTTTGTCTGTGTCCATGTCTGTATCCATGTCCATGCCTGTGTCCATGCCCGTGTCCATGCCCGTGTCCATGCCCATGTCCATGCCCATGTCCATGCCCATGCCCATGTCCATACCCATGTCCATACCCGAGTCTGTGCCTGTTTTGATACCCAAGTCTGTGTCGGAGTCTGTACCGGAATCTGTGTCTTACCCGTGTTTATTCCCGTACTTGTGCCTAGCGTTTTTTTCCCCACCTCATGGACTTACCTTGGTTTCCTGTTTTCATTTAAGAACTTTTATATTTTTTGTATATTTTTTTTATTATATTTTTGGTTAATTGAAAGACTTTTAGTTCTCCCATTCTGCCTGTCTTGAGGGTTATTGTGTTTGGGTCCAAGTCCCCCCCCCCAAAAAAAACAAACAAACTATGGATCAATCATGCTGATTGTCTGTTTTTCTTGTTCTTTTTTTGCTAATTGAATCACACCTGTGGCAGGCCTTTTTCACTGAAGGCATTGTGACATGTCAAAGTAGCAAAAGCACAGATAATGATGGCTGCTCCGGTTTCAGGGTCCTGTTACTGTGCATGCTGGCTCACTGTCATTCTGTCATTGTTTACTAGCACACTTGAATAGAAAGGAGCCATTGTTAATGTGCTTTTCTTACTATGATAAGTCAAAATGTCTGCTGTGAAAAGGGCCTGCCAGTGTGTCAAGGGTGATTCACCTGTTAATCACAAATTGAATCACACCTGTGCCAGGAGACTGAGAGATGTGTCACTTGCTCAATATGAAGTCTGAGGAAGGTTAATGGGGCTGAAAATGTTGCAGTGAAGAAACGATTCTCCAAAAACAAACAACCTCTATTTTAAACATTGGACTCCGCTTTAAGTATTTAGCCAAAGAGTCTGGGGAATTTCCTCCAATGGGCGTCACCATATACTGTGAATTGTTAAATTAATGTAATATTCAACAACTTTGTTCCTTCTTGGTTGTTTTTGGTTAGAACAGAAAAAAAACAGACTTCAAGATCTAAATCACAGAGAGAAGTCTCTAACAAACTTTTTGGAATACATTTCTCCAGGATCTAAAAGTAAAATGGCTATAAAATCCAGAAAGTTGGTCGTTTCAAATTAATGAAACTGTGCTACAGAATTTGGACACACACTGCATATAATAAAATATTCAGAAATGTCAAGAGGAGTACAGTAAAACACGATATGGTTTGGATAAAAGACTTCCCACATCCAACACAGTGCAAGCTCTTGCATACCACCCACGAGCATTTCGGGGCTGACACCACACAGGCTACCGTTATCATCCTCAGCAGTCTGTTGTGAAGCTGAGAAACAAGAAGCAAAGTGGAGCTCATCTGTTTCGATAATGATTTTGCCCCATGACCTTGACAGAGTGCAAACAGCACATTTCCATGTGCAGAGTTGCCCTTGGCTCTTTTCAATCCACTGTCTTTGGCTCTGCAGCGTTGACCCTTTTAGCTGTGCTCAATTTGTTGGTTACAAGACGATCTCAATGCCAACAAAGAGTGGGTGTTTTCTTTTCAAGTGAGAGATTTTGCATGAAATGCCCTGGCTGTGTTCCTGCCTCGCACTGGCCCACTGGTCTTTTCAGATTTTCAGTTTCACCCAGGAGCTACAGGGGAATCAGCACTGATGTTATGTTTTGGATCACATCAAAAGCAACGAGCTCTCCATGTCATAGCCGGTGGGAAACCGCTGGCCTGCTCTTGCATATATTCAGACCATCTCATTTTTATCACCATTTTGCCTGCATTGCCCACTTTATTTTGAATTCTCCAGCACAGCTACACAAGCAGTAAAGCTGACAAAATTCTGAGCCCCTAACCCTCACGCTGCAGGGAAAATGTACTACGGATCCTCCAAGGGAGTTGATAGTGTCAAAAAGAATTCCTCTTACCTCGTTCCAACTGGGAATTCTCCAACTCTTTTACTAAAATGATTTTTAGGTCTCTTTTAGGGAAGTGAATCTTGGTCAGAACTGACAGGGCTGCACGTGAATTCTGTAATTTGCAATCAAATAAAAATATTGAACAGGAAAAATATTTATCAAAAGACTGAGACAGAACGGTTAATTAGTGGAAGTCTGCCTCATAACATTTGTTTTTGTACCTGTTGCAGTCCTGCATAAATATTTACTATGTTTCCCACATAACTTTTACTTGCTAAAGAGCCCGTGCGTGCAAATCAAACATTTTGCACCAACATGAAAACACCCAGGTTTAATTCTGTGTGCACAGTTTGGTTATTCAAAACAGCCACTATTAAAACATGAAATCATTCCTGTCCATCAAGTCAGGCAATACAATGCTTTATCAGTCCTATTATACAAGGAACCTCAGGGAACAACAGTGTCAGCTTTAATGGATTAGTTTTTAAAGCCAAAATGCTCAGTCTGTGCTTGATTTGCCTGCAAAATGCTCTTTTTAGAGGCCTGTGTGTAGGTTCAATAATATGCCAAATTACCCATGGAACATAATCCACTGAATCTGGCTTTCTGTACAGTGTAGGAACAAACAAAGCCCAGTTCAAAAAGTTTAAAAGGTGCAGTTTCACAAAACAGCCTTTTCATAAGTTCAGGATATTTACCCTGCTCATCTGACACTAGGTTTATATTTCATGCTTTGGTTTTAGTCTGTTGCAACCTACACTTCATACTTTTTTTTTACACCAAGAAGATACAAACAAAAGTGCACAGATTCAACCCAGCGTAAAACACAGATATGCATACGCACAAAACAAGCAAATGAAACAAACTGTTGAGACAAAGTGTTGTGCATAAAATTGATGTATGACATATATTCTCATACATTCTCATTTCCAGTGATGTAATGCCCTTTTGTACTGGCCAGATTGATGCCTAGCATTTGAGCAATTCTTGGCCACACCCTGCAGTATGTTTTTGGGGGAAGCAGCTCAAGGCTAAAAAGCAGATATACTGTACATTAAGGCAGCCATCTGTCCTTTTCTCTTCGGTTTGTAACTCAGTTTATCACTGATAAGTATACAGAACTAAAGTACAGAGAGAGTGAGGTACATCAGCCTAGAGCAATAAACCTGGCAAGTCTGGAAAAACTTGAATAAACTCGTAATTTCTCTTGCATTTACAAGCTGAGGGCTAGTCATATATCTCAAACTGACAGATGCAAAACTGTCTGTAGTGGCAGACATTTCCTGTTTAAATTCTTCAAATTGTCTTCATCTAAAGTTCTCTCGTAGTTCTTTTGGTAGTGCTTCACAGAAAAAGAAATTATCATAGAAAAGTACACAGAGGCTAAAAGCAAAACATAAAAATAATGGAAAAATTGCTGAACGCTAGATAAAAACAAACAACCCACACATTAAAATAATGAGGAGAGAGAGAGAGAGGAGAAGATGCAAGTGGAAAGAAAAGCATGACTAGAAGAAGGAGAAGGAGCAAAGTGAGAAAAGGAGGAGGAGAGGAAGGGACACAAGAAGGGGAAGACTCATGAATGCAAGAAGAATGAGGAAAAAGAGGAGCAGAAGGAGAGGAAGGCAAAGAAACAGGAATTAGCAATGATGAGAAGGAGCATGAATACTTGGCTGCATATAGAGGAAAGCAAGGCTGATGGAGATGTCTTTAGGTTTGTCATTAGTTTAATCATAAGGATGTGGACTAAAATTTTGACATGACAATCAGATTTGACCAAAGTGATTACAACTCACCCGGAGGAGGAAATGAATGTGTGTATGCAGTTTCATGGCAATCCACGAAAATGTCGAGAAAAGTCAAAGAGTCATCAAATTAGGGTTCATGAGTGTCTCCTGTGCGCCCATCTCATGCCCCCATTTCATGGCAGTTCATTATGTAGACTGTGATATTTCACTCAAGAGTGAAAACTTTCACCTGCTGGTGGAGCTAGATGAAAGATCAGGGGATCACCAAAGTCCTTATGATTCATCCTCTGGGAACCAGGAATGTCTGTAGAAAATATGGGGCCAAAGAATCGATCTGAGAGTACTCTACATGATTCTGTATATTTACTTCCTCCAGGATGAGCCAGTTTAGGAAGGCAGAGGAAAAGGTATTATTGTCTTTCATGACAAAAAAGTACAAAATACTTGTTTACTGTTTTTTTGCCTAATTTATGGTATTAGTGGATCCAAATGCATACATATTACAAAGGAACATTTCAAAATCTTCTTAAAGCGTGGAAACAGAATTACATAATTGTTTTTGTTGCTGTGAATTAGCTCATAGAGGTGCACAAATGTATGTAATCAGTAATAATTCACTCCTTGCCTGCATGCAATCACTTGACACAAGTATTTCAGTTGAGTGTGATGTTTTCAATCATCCACAAACTCTTCAGCTGGTCAACTGATTTCACAATTGACACTACAAAGTGATTCTAAACAATCAAACTGTGCAAATATTGGCTGTAAACAATTATTTTCATTGATGACACATTAATTGAGCGGACAGATTTTAGTCTCAATGGATCCACCAACAAGCAGACACGATGGAGAAATATTTAATTAAAAGTTGCCATAGAAACAAAAGAGAGAGTACATGACCTAAACATGACTAATTAGATTTCTTAGAAAGGTTGGAAAACGCAGTGGGAAAACACTGTATGCGTAAGAAAAGGGAAGTCATACCTGTGCCTATAGCATGTCACTGATGTGCACACATCTGCAAAACTATAGTCACCGTATGTTCACAGATATGCCTGCACTCCTACCGTGATAATACCAGTACTTCCTCTAAATGTATAGTAGTCCTTGGCTCTGGGGATGAATGTGCCACTGTATAATTTCTCAATCTGGTAAAGGATTGGCTGTTGGCTCAACAGGCTGATAGAACGGAGCACGTCACATGGGGAAGACTGAACGGAAATCTAAGAGATGTGAATTATGGTTGTTCTGGATTACGTGTGAGGAGGAAATCACAGGCACACGTATTCATGCAGGCATAAAAATATAGTCATGCAAACAAAATACCTCCTGTAGCTACGCGCACACATGCATGCAATACAACTGTTTCTTTCCTGTAATGAAAAAAAAAAACCCAAAAAACCTGAGGGTCCAGGGACAAATAAGAAGAAGGGAAGATGTATAAAAAGAAACCAGTGTAATTTTAACCAGGGAGTCTTAACTCTGAGCAATGTCCGATGTAACGGGGCTAAGCAGGGGCTTTGCACAGTGATCCACATGGTGTGTGGCTTTATGAGAGGGCAGATGGTACCACTCAAGCAGGAAGTGATTGACATAATGACATGGCCGACCGTGGAATGTGGGTGTATGTGTGTACTGAATGAGTGTATGTGTGCCTGTGTGTGTGTGTGTCCAAGATACATCCTTAAAGTGGATTCAGAGAAATCTCTTTTTTTCAACCATGTTACTCTTCTGTGTGTGTGTATGTGTGTGTGCCATATCCGCTCTGTTATGTCTGCATGTCAACATATTTTGAGTGATGGTTGATGCAAGGCAACGTCCAGTCTCGTCTCACTAATCATGTTTGAATAACCACACATTCTTGGAACTCTTTCAGGCCATGTCTCACCACGCAGCTAAATAATTTCCACGTCAATTTAGTTAGTGTGCTAGCAGGCTCCATATCTAACCAACTAAATGTATATGCGTCATCTGAAAGATAACAGAGAAAACACACGGAGGAAGACTCCACCAGTGTCTCTTTCAGCCCTTTATGATAAATGGAGGTAATTATTTTCTTCTATTCTGGGGAGAACCTTAAGAACTGCAGGGAAAAAAAAAAGCCTCACTTAGCGGTCATATGCAGGGAAACTGGGCTGTAATGTCTGGAGTGACATCATTTGTTATCACTTGGGTACCAAAGTGGGGTAGACACAGTGGGGTAGACACAGTGGTGGAGAGCTGAGGCAATTTCCATTGTGATTATGTCAAGAGGGAGGCTGGGTGTACAGGGGGTTGCACGAGGTGCTCTGCAACCATAAGCTCATGTGTTTGAATCTTGGAATGGACAGAGTGCATCCATCAGCAGCTACATGTGTCCTGTCGAAGTGCCCTTGAGCATGACACTCATTCCCCTCGCTCCCTCAGTAAGTGTGTTTTCATCTATTTCACCATTTTAATGCACATTTTCAGTTTGCAAAAAAACATTAAAACTGCAATGAAAATGCCAGAGATTCGTTTTTTGTATTGACAGAAACTAAATGCAACAAAGCACAATGAAAACATAGCCAATAAATCATGACACACATGAAGCATGTCGCTTAAATGTTACTCAAGTTGTCAATGAACAGACAAAAACATCAGATGTATGCAGACCGATGAGAAGACTGTTGCGTTTCTCAAATTAAACGTTTTCTGCTAAACTTTAATGGCATCTAACTGGAGAGTTAGCACCACCAACTGTTTATCTTGTTATGTCTAACTCCCCTTATTTGTAAAACAGTGGTAGAACATTATTTTGATGCCTGAAATGAAAATTGAGAGGGCAATACTTGCTTTGCACTTGCAGTGATTTTAACCATCTGTTAAGTATGCTATAATTGTCTGTGTATCCAAGTTAAAGGTCATTACTAACCATGCCCAGACTGGTACTTTCCAGTTAATCACATCAGTGTGTTATGACCAAATTATGAAGGAAATTAGAGACATTTTTACTCTTTTTTTCTTTTACATTTTCACTTATTTTCACCTTAAAGTGAGCTGTCAGTTAGATTTCACCATTGAATCAAATTTGTAAAACACAGAATGTAAAGATGAAAAGAAAAAATAAATATTTTAAGAATGAGTTTTAAGGAGATCTGTCCTACAGAGAGAATAAGGATACACCCTTATGCCAAAAAGGTGATTTATGACCCTAATTTCTGACCCCCCCCAAAAGTCCTTTTCCCGTTCTTCCATGGTCCTTACTCTCTGCAGAATGTCTGAAGGTCCGGATCTGCAGAAAGTGAGAAAGTAACGTCGGTACATAGGGATCGGACTACACCGGCAAGATGACTCGTGGTAGGAATACGAATTTATCAGCTTGATCCTACGGCTTTAAAAAATACAATAATGTGCCGAAATACACTCTCCTCCGCGTGAAAACTTGTTTACCGGTAGGTCTCCTCAGAACAGCTATTCATTTAAACGTCTTATTTTGAAAATTATTTAACGAGGGTTTCTCTTGTTAAAAGTGACTCCAGAGGAGCTGGAAGGCCTCAACTTGACGCAGTCAGACTACAGTAAGAGATTATCTGAATCATAAAAAACAGCTGTTGACGACAAAGAGTTGTACGCAGGTCACTCACTATAAATACTGGCAGATTTAGAAGAGCGCGCTAAGCGGTGTTTTGGGAGTTTCGGGGCGGCATCACATGGGGGGCGGCACAACCACGTGAAAAGAAAATCATCTGCGCCGCTAAGCTGTTTTCTATTATCTGTCTTATTAGTGTGTGGGGAAATTGGCCAATTCGCGCCGTCCTCATCTCCCAGCATGCACCACCAGCATATGCATATAGAAACGGCACCCTGACTCAACTGCAAAGTATGCAAAATAACAAACATGGTCTTCTATTATTATTATTATTATTAATCCATGTGAAACCACATTATCATCTGGTGCAGTCAAACAGAAAAGTACTAGTACCGAAGGCCAGCTCCAGTCATCGATGGAGTTTTTGGAAAGGACTGTCCCACCATACAACACTGCACCGTGGCCTTCGGTCGCGGTGCTGCTGTGTGTCCCGCCATACAACATTGCACCGTGGCCGACCCATGATTTTTATGTTCATAGCTGTTTGTCACCTGTCTTTGGAAAAAACTCATTCAGACGGCACAGATGAGGCTGGGATGTGTGTGTGTGTGTGTGTGTGTGTGTGTGTATTTATATGTAATGAATCTATATGTCTTATCTATATCTAATGTTTTTAGGATTATATATCTATATATCTATCTATATAACTTTTTATCTATATCTAATTTATATATGATATATCTATTGCTCTATATATTCTGATTCTCCAAAAATGCACTATCAACACAACTAACTCTCAAAACACCTAACAAACCGACATACTCTGCAAAGAAAAATTCAAATGACCGCCACTATACAGAGCTATCCTATCTCTGGACACACGAGATCCCACCACGTGATTCACATGACAAACCAAACCAATCAGGTGATTCCTATGACGTCCGAAGCACTCACCTGCTTCGGACGTCATTCAAGTGCTTCAAACGTCAGTGACCAAGCCACGTCGATACACTGGTTCAATACAACTGCCTCATGAGCTACCGCGCATGTGTCAGGCCTCGAGTGTTAGAGGACCATCACTAGGGACGACTCCCACACTCTTCCAACCTAACCACCAACTTGAGTCAGGGTGCCCTTTCTACATGCATATGCTAGTGGTGCATGCTTGGAGATGAGGACGGCGCGAATTGGCCAATTTCCCCACACAGTAATATGATAGATAATAGAAAACAGCTTAGCGGCGCAGATGATTTTCTTTTCACGTGGTTGTGCCGCCCCCCGTGTGATGCCCCCCCGCGGCTGTCCGGTTCGCCCGTGCCAAAAACCGCCACTGATGTTGACGCTTAACACGGTGGAGTCTCAGACGGTTTTTAGACCGACGGACGGTCGGCACAAAATCCTCGTTCTCGCTGTCTCGTCCGATCTCCCAAAACAACGCTCAGCGCGCTCTACTAAATCTGTAGGTATTTATAGTGAGTGACCTGCGTACAACTCTTTGTTGTCAACAGCTGTTTTTTATGATTCAGATACTCTCTTACCGTAGTCTGACTGCGTTAAGTTGAGGCCTTCCAGCTCCTCTGGAGTCACTTTTAACAAGAGCAACCCTCGTTAAATAATTTTATAAATAAGACATTTAAATGAATAGCTGTTCTGAGGAGACCTACCGGTAAACAAGTTTTCACGCGGAGGAGAGTGTATTTCGGCACAAACGGTAACCTCTAAGAAAAAACAAAATGTTTTGTTTGCTTTTTTTTTGTATTTTTTAAAAATACGAATTTATCAAGCCGATAAATTCGTATTCCTACCACGAGTCATCTTGCCGGTGTAGTCCGATCCCTATGTACCGACGTTACTTTCTCACTTGCACATTTATACCTTTCTCTGTTTTTATTTTTCTTTGATGCACCCTAAACAACAAATGCTTTGTTATGAGACGCCTTAGAATCTACAACATTGCATTTTGACTCTTTGATCTGAAAATGTCACTTAGCACTCCTTTCCATGTGACCACAGCACAAGGAGAAAGCAGCTACAGCCAATGTTTACATCAAGCACACCCAAATGTTCACATCAAGCACCCCTAATTTCTTTGTATTTGTTTATATATGTTTCATGTTGTCTTGAAGGGAATGAAAAACAATGAAGGGGGTAGGATGAATGAAGTGATGTCAGAAAAGGGCTGGGGGGATACAGTGGGAGGGTCTAGGAAGTGATGTCATACGGGGGTGGGGGGTTCGATGGGTGGGGGTAGGAAGTGATGTCATAGAGGCGGGATTGGAAAGTGGCGTCATAAAGGGGCGGGATTTACGGGGGTTGGGGGGGGTCATAAATTAGGGTCATAAATCACCTTTTTGGCACAAGGGTGTACCCTTATTCTCTCTACAGTATGAGGAGAGTGGATGGTAAACTACAAGGCAAGTGTGTGAATCTGTTGTCTTTTCTGGCACATAGATAAACTCTGATAACCTAGCAGTTTACCTGTAAAGATAACCCAACACACAGACACCAACTACATACAGTCTGATCAGGTGTTGAGATTACACTATAACCTGTGGATCTTGTTTGATAAGGATCATAGTGATACCCAAGGTAACAATGCTGGAACCAGTGAAACCTAAAGTGTTCAGAAATGCTCCAGAGCTTATTCTCCCAACCCCACCCCATCCCCCCAAAGCTATTAAGTAATCCAGCATGGTTCTTGGAAAACAGGTTAGGAAAGATAATCACTCTCATGTTATTACTGCCTCCTGATGAGGCTCTATTACATCTCTCTACCAAACCTATACACAACTTTGTAAAAGATAAGTCTGAAAGTATGCTTTCGTTTTTAAAAACATGTTTATTGTACTTGAAAGAGGAGGGAAAGATTTATTTATTTTAGTTTTTCCTTAATTATAAGGATTTGACTTCAGAGCTTGACGTCATGTGCTTTTGTAAACTGAAGCTTTATGGACATCAACTTGAAATCACTCATTCATCACAGCGTCCCAGGGCTGGCGTGTCCTCTCACCCTGCTCTCTCCTACCGCAACTGCTTCAGTTATAGGTTCTTGGTCATTCTGCATTTGCATTCTTGAGTGCATTTCTTTAAAGTCTGGGAGCTGCCTCTTTACGTGACTTGTTTCTATTGTGTGAACATAGCAGAGGTGAGCTGAGGAGCTATTTAGCACTTTCCCCTTTCTATTTGAAGTTCCCTGTATAATTATTTAAAAGGAATCCACAGAGGTCACATTTTGAAACTGATTTCATCTATAAAGTGTATATCTGCGCTTGGCCTTTTGTAAAAGGATTGGAGTCCTACAGGTAGACTCATCTCGTTTGATTGCGTTTATGTTGAGTCTCTCTGCATTGTCGTTTCAGGGTCTTCTGTTGCTCATTTATCCGCGCGCTGAGCAACAGGAATTTTGCACAAGCTCTGGATTCTTCTCATTAAAACAACGCCAAAGCTAGTTTTTTTTATTCTGTAAACTCATTGGTATGCGATTGTGATGCAAGAAGGTGTTAAGTGTAAACAAAATTAAAAGGGCGTTGTTCAAAGCGTTTGCTCTTTTGCTTTTTCTTTTTAGTCTCACTTACAGATCAGTGCTCGGATCTCTATCCCTCCGAGTAATCCGCCTTTACTGGAAATTCAGGAAGATCACAATCAAAACCTGTATGTTGTGGATGTGACACACCTTGCCCTTTTCTCTCCCTCCATCTGAAGGCCTGCTGTAGGCTCTAGGAGGAGTGTGGATGTGAGGAGAGTCGGCTGTTGCATGCTGAGTGATGACGATAGCCGACATAACTAAACCCACCTACAGTTCATTTAAATGCCCGCGCACGGCTCTCACCCAGCTCGTCACAGTGTCTCCCGTTGCTCTGTATTTATAAGGCGCCCCGGTGCGCGGAAAGGCACAAGCATGCCTCGTCTCTAGAGGGGCAGAGCGCGTCGCTGCGACTTGGAAACGTTTTTTTTTTGGATGAGAGAGCTGCTGACGAAGAGACGCGGGAGCGCAGGAGTTTTATCCCAAGTTCACTGCAGCAGGTCGTTGTGACTGCGACCTCGTTCTCAGGGGTGAGTTGTTGTTCGTTTTAATTCCCTGCGCTTCTTTTATTTTGTCTCCTGTTCCTGTGGAAAATTAGGCTGCGCATTCCGCTGGCAGATGAGGATGTAGAACAGCTATGAGAGAGAATGGATGGAGCGTTACTGAACTAATTTGCGAACCTGTGGCCTTATCGATGTTGTTGTTATTTTTGTTGTTGTTGTTTTTGTTATTTCTGCCAAGACAAAGTGTCGCCAGAACTTGTTGCTCTGGGAAATACCCATTTATTTCAGGCTCGGTGGGAACATCTTGTGCATTTTTGCCGATTGCGCTGATGTCCATGAGGAGAGCAGTGCAAAAATAAACTACACACTTTAATTACTTCTCCCTGCATGTTTTGTCAAGTAGAGGTTCTTTGTGTGTAGACATTTTTAGACCTTGTTTTTTTTTTTTTTTTAAAATTCAAATAATGTCATTCTCTTTTCTTTGCATTGGTTAAAATTTAGCCTATCTTGGTTTTGAAGATTGTGTTTTTATTTCTTAGTAGCAACACGCAGTTCTGTAGCTGCTTGTTTGTTGTGTTTGCATACTTCTCTTGACAACAGCAACCGGTGAGAAGGGAATTTTTCGTTCTTACAGTCAGAAGTTTTTGAGGAAATGTGTCACCATCTGGATGTTCTGTACAATTCTTTGTTGCCGTTTCGTGGTGGTGATTTGAAACCTGTCCTCCAAATGTGTTTGTGTTGTTGCTGTTGCTGTTGCATGCTGAGTGATGATGCCAGATGGCCGAATTAACCTTTTTGTTAATGCGGTCCAAAAATTTGCTTTGTCCCCTACTGTCACCCCCATATTATGCACTTTTTGCACTGTGTATGCACCCCGTATCCTCCAAGTTCTCATTTACTGCAGGGCACCCAGGCTATACTTGAGGAATGCAGACCAACCAGTTGAAATAATACCAACTGGCCACCAGTCAATTAAACACTGTTTATTTGACCATGTTATCAGATTCTAAACTATAATAATAAAGCCATATTTTGACACAGGGCCCGTCTACAAGACATGGCCACAAAAATATTTTATGATGTAAGGTACCTTGTACCTTATAATGGCAACATGTAACCTCCTAAGGACCGCCTGAAAAGATGTTGTTACGAACTCTGAGTACAAACAAAAAACACGTAAAAACAAGTTCAATTAGTTAAACTGATTAGATAAGCAATTAACTCTGAATCATGACTGTAGATGATGACTTTACCCGAGAAAGCCCTTACTGATAATTCGTAGAAATGTATGTAGAAATGTGTAACCATTACATTATATCTGTGAATCTGAAGCGCACATTTAGCCACGCATCAGGTGAGAAATGGTGTATAAGCGATGATTAAGCTTTACCTGCTTTAGCTTATAGGGTTGTAGTTAATATTCATAACATTATAATAGAGAATCATCCCACCCAAACCAGACCCTGCAGCATTCTCAAAAAAAAAAGCAATCTTCATATTCAGAACACATTGCCATCAATATTCACATCCGTTATTGATCATATCTTATCTTAGCGGGGTGCAGCTACAAAGAGCGAGGATTAAAGTGCCGCTCGTTTAAGTTATTCCAGTGCCCCAGGACAGTTCAGTCAATATTTATGAACTTGCGCCACTTCTTTCCTAAAGCCGTGAACTGAGAACCTGACTGACCTGGATGATCTGACTGACTGAATGCGTGATTTCGCTGTTATGAAAAGTATCAGCAGAGTAAGAGTTGGTTGAACTATGGGACTTTTACTCTTGGAGGCGGTGGTTTTACTTCGCAGCGACAACATAGGTTCAAGGGCACCACTCCCTCAGATTTCTGACTGTGGGACAGAGCTCAAAAACACTCACTGAACTGTGGCAGAGGAGCACAAACAACAACAAAAAGCGAAGTGAAGTGAAAGCAGCCAGCAACCAGAGGCTGCTGGAAAGGCGGAGCGCTGACCTTGGTGCTGAATTATCCCGGTTATACGGCGCGTGCCAGTCCCCGTATACTGACTGCGAAGTATCTATACTGTACTTTCCAAGCGACGCCAGCCACCTACGCAGCCAGATGCAGCGGTTTCAAAGAACAACCAACGCGCTTGATGTGTTGTGTTGTGTTACTATAGCGTCTGGGAAACGAGGCCGGAGTGCGTCTTTTTGATTCCTAAAGTTCATTTCAAGTGCAGGGGTGAATGAAGCACAGGGTCAAATACTAGGACTCGAGGAGCGGAAGGATCGGCTTTAGTCGCGTGCCTTGTTTAGTTTGTTTGGTTTTTTTTTCGCCCAGAAGTTCTGTTGTTGTGATTATGCAAAGACACGTGCAAACACATTTCGCATGTGGCTGATTAATAAAAGAAGAGGTTGAGACACCGAAGTGTTGGCGTTTCCTAAGTATTGTGCTCAAAGGAAACAAAGTAAGCAATAATCAGTATCTGCTCTGTTACAGGCGTGCGAAGGTTGATGTCTTTCAACCAGACAATTCTTGTCTTGCTTGACTGAAAATAGTGGAAAACACAACTTTGTGTTTCACTTTATGTGGAGAATACCTGAGACAGAATAATCATTTACCTACATGTGAAAGTAGTATTTCCACCATGTAAAAAGTACTCCATCATGTTCTGCACTCATTGTTCAGAATGCCCCCTGTCAGTGGTATTAGGTTATATTATTGGATTATCACTGACGCATTAACATGTTAGCTGCTTTATCTACTGTTGGGTAATTTAATCTATGATAACGCCTCATACGCAGTGTTAAATCACTGTGATGCAGATGCTGAGGATCACAGAGGAGAGGTACAAGCATGTCTGTAATAGATTTCATGTCCGTGACAATGTTTCACATCTGTAGCTAAACAGGGCTTAATGATCTGTGTAATATTACCTTCTGAAAACACTCTGCTTTAATGACTCATATACCCTCTTTGACTGATGTTAAATCAACACTCTGTAAACAAATCATGCAGTCAAGGTAATCTCCTCCAAAACTAACAGAACTTCTGTTTCCCCTCCTCCTTCTCCTTCTGTTGCTTTTCAGAGGCATCCCTGGGAACACACTTATTCTCACGCGCAAACACACACACGCACAATCACACACAGGCAAAATGCAGGAGTCAGAGCCTACAGTGTGCCAGCTGCAGCCCAACATCATCTCAGTGCGTCTTTTCAAGAGGAAGGTTGGCGGCCTGGGCTTTCTGGTAAAGCAGAGGGTGTCCAAGCCACCTGTCATCGTGTCAGACCTCATCCGCGGTGGCGCAGCAGAGGAGTGTGGCCTGGTGCAGGTGGGCGACATCGTCTTGGCTGTCAACAACAAGCCCCTGGTGGACTTGTCCTACGAACGGGCTCTGGAGACGCTGAAGAATGTGTCGCCTGAAAGCCACGCCGTGCTCATCCTCCGTGGGCCTGAGGGCTTCACCACGCATCTGGAGACCACTCTGTCTGGAGATGGCCGCCAGCGCACAGTGAGAGTCACACGCCCTGCCTTCCCACCCTCCAAGTCCTACGAGCACTGCTCCCCTCTCAGTCCATTCAGCCCCGGGCAGCAGCAGCAGGTCAACAAGGAGCCCCAGCTTAGGGCCATAGAGAACCTGTCCTCTCCATCCCTCACCCAGTCCCTCCTGCAGAGGGGAGGCGTACAGGCCCAGGACCCCCTGCTGATGAGGGACGGGGGCCGTGGAGCTCTCTTGTGCAATGGGCTGGAGGAGAACAACGAGCTGCTGAAGGAAATCGAACCGGTGTTGCGCCTCATCAAAAACAGCAAAAAGGAGATCAATGGAGAAGGCCAGAGGAATGCAGGGAGAAGAGATGCTGAGATTCAAGTGGCCTGGTAATTTGTGATGTGATACTACCTTATTGATCCCTTAGCTAAAGTGTTTTTGTGCTTGTTCCCTTCAAGAGTGCAGGTTGGAATTAGAGCCCAAGTAGAATTAGTATCAGGATTTGGGTCAAGGGCTCTTCAGCGAGGTGGTTATTGGCTGATACAAGAGCTTGCACCTGGTTCTCTGACTGAAAGAAAGTCTCCCTACTGACTTTGCCACGCAGCAGTCCCCTAAACTACCTTAGCCCTCTGTGTCGCACTAGCTATTACAGACTCTCTCATTCAGGGTCTCATTCATCCAATATGACTCAGTGTACAGTGCCAAGTAATTACTGTCTGCTTGCTGGTTTCTAGAAAACCTCAATTAAGATGACTTTGCTCACAACACTCGTCGTGACCAGTTCAGCTGCTATTCTTAAATGACTGGAATAACTTCTTTATGTAGGTTTATGTAAATACACTTGCCTTTTGACAGTTTTCCATACTTAAAATGGAGCCTCCTGTTTTGTTTCATTTTATTTAGCTTATTTTTTTTGGCAACCACTGAAAGTTTCAACATTTTCTGAAAAGAATTAGACCATAGGGCACTGTCACTGTAGTCGGCATTAATTTGAGAATGTTTTGCTTTGGTTCAAATATAAATAGACAGACCCATGCATTTGCTTCATTAGTATTATTGTCAGTTCTTATAACGATGTGACATAGAAGACCCCAATCAGCATACTGCGACGCAAAGCTTGCCACAAAAATGTCATTGGACCGTTCTTTATCTGCTTGCAAGAGAGCAAAACGTCTTTCATACAGTCCCTCTTGGTTGTGAATGTCAGGTGCAGCAGGGTTTCAGTAGGCAGGTAGTTCAGACATATAAAGTTGGCAACTATTCTATATATCTAACATGTCTCCTGCTTAACTTTTAATGAAGGAGACTTACAAATGTTGAGCTTAGATTGCTTTTAGTTTGTTTTAAGTGTTCATTCTGGATCATTTTTACCTAAAGCTTCTCAGTCTCAGCCAATATTCCATCTCAGGCTCTTTGTGAATGGTCTGTACAGTGTACTGTTGATATTGGCGTCTCAGTTATCTGCTGTTGTACTCCCACGACCAATTTAAATCAAATTGAGGCTACAGTCTCTTTGAATCAATATTTCATTCTTGACCAATCCATGCACATCCTCCTCTGCTTCATAAATACACTTCCAGTGATTCATTGCTTTCTAAGGAGACATGCTTTGAGAAAAAAAACACACAAATCACAGCAGGCGTTTCTTAATGGGGCCACTTGTGTACCCATAAGTGGAGTTTTAAACCTATAGACAATCTAAGACCATTCTGACATTTGGAAACGAGACAGCTAACTCAATTTTACATTCTGTTTCAGCTCTGGAAGAAAGCTGTCTGAAAAGTTCTAAATTGAAGCTAGTAGGTCAGTGGGTAATAGGTTATTGTGAAGAGAATAGCCCAAAATATCTTTTTTTTTCTGTGTACATTTGTGCAATAACATGTCTCAAATTATTTCTTGATGACTATTTGCCTGCATTAGGATGGAACATTATAACTGATGGCTTGTTTTCAGAGCACAGTCAGAGCTAATGAACAATGAAACATGCAACTTCTCTCGTTGTTTCTGCGTGTTTGAACTTCACCTCTGATTTATGGGGATGAATATGCTTTTACTAATTGTGGCAATAAAGAGATTCAGTGTGACAGGGAGTGTGAAAGGGAGAAGGGATGCCTGTAAGGATTTACAATTAGCATGGACACGTGCTCATGAGGAAGATGGGTGAGGGGGGGTGGTGAGTGTGAAAGACAGTAGAAGGCGATATGTGTGTGGGCGTGTTCCATTGGAGGAATGCAAACTTGAAATCACACGCCGATGAGTTTGCCTTATTTATTCACGTCTCGTGTGGTTTGCCACAGCAGCGGCACAGGGATCTCCCCTCCCCCCTTTAGTTTATCAGGATGATATAGTTACAGCTCACAGTGAGAGAGCTCTCACTGTTCACATCCTGTGCTTTTTATCTTTTGGTGGGAGTGAATGGCAGCTGTTTGTACAGTAAAGTGCATTTTTACATTCAAAGAAACACAGAATTGCAGCTGGTAATCTTGATTCTCTGTTTGTCTGTACAACCACGTATTTGTTTAAATCACCACATAATGCTAATTTAAGATCAAAGAAATGAGCTTGTAACCAGAAACCTAAACATCATTTTAATTTTCTGCATGAACTAGGAAACAATCATCTGGCTAAAATGATTGAAATAACAGGCAATGTACCTTTTTTCAATTTACTTTTAATTCCCTGTCGCCCCCTTGTCGCTCACAAGGGGTGTTTTCTTTTGAGTTTTTGTGACTTACTCCCACTTATCAAAAGTTGGAGCAGAGCTGTGGTGAGAAATTGCTGAAGCTGACCTACATGTAGGAGCAAGTTGTCCCTTGGCAGCACAGCAACAGGTGCTAAAATTTAACACAGGAGAGCCTGATAGATGTCAGCTAACTTCTGTCTACCCACCCACTGAGTCCTGATCAGAGAAAACACCTTTGTGGGCGTGCAGAGCCTTTAGAAATTGTGCAGGGATTTCTGATTTAACAGCATTTTGGAGGGTGTACAAGTCTTTGTTTTATTTATTTGCAAAGGAGGAAGAAATGAGACCTGTTGTCTTTTTCTCTGTGTTTGCTGTGTGTATGGTTTGGCTGGAAATTTTAAAGTGAAATGAAAGACTAGTTTCACACCAGATGCAAAGATCACACACCTGACAGAAAATTGTGTCTGACTTCTAGGGACCTTGGCGTGGGAAATGGCACGTCTCCCCAGCTGGTGTCAGATAACGACAGGATGCTGGAAAACATGCCGGTGGTGTTCAACAACGCCGACACTGACAAGGTAAAATGAAACAAATGCTCAACCCTTGAAATCATTCAAAGGAAGAAATATTATGTTTAAGAATAAGTTTGTGCATCACTACCCTGCTAGATCAGTAACTTGGAGATCCTTTGCCATTTTGTGTGTGTGTGTTTATGTTTTTGAGTGTGTGCATTAGCAGACTTGCTCACTGAATCCCCGTAGCTGTGTAATGCATGTGCATCCATGGCTGCCTTCGACTGTCTGGGTCTTTAGCCTGATACAATAATCCACACTATTGGCGCCTTCCAGGCTTTCAGAAACTGAGCACGCACATCCGTGTTGCTTCTTTCCACATAGTAATAAAGCCTTTGCTTAAGATTCCATCACCTAGGCATTAGATCAAGCTGGTGCGGCATTAAATCCAGCTTATGGCCTATACACAGAAGGGTCTGGTCACAGGTTTTAGTGTCTGTGACAGCGATAGTGTCGTAATCTGCACATGGTCCGCGTTAGCCACCCACTTGTGACGTCACCCGAGGCCCCATCAATGGGACCGGATGGGGCAAAATGATTCCAGGAGGCCTAATGAATGCGTGCAGCTGCTGATCCATCTCTAGCCATCAAATGTGGCTCCTCTTGAAATGATCCAGCCCCTCAGACCTGCAGAGAAGCGAGTGTTAATGTGTGTGCTTGTGGGAATATGTGTGTGATTGTGAGTTGGAAAGGGAGGGGCAGTTAGAAAGGATATGTATGTATGATGTGGTAAGGAGCCATATGTCTTTCCTGGCAGTGTGTGCTCAGCCTGAAGAAGCATGTTTCCCTATGTGCTGGTGAGAAGGTGTATTTGAGAAGTGAAATCATGTATGTGTGAGTCCAGTACATGCATAAATACTGTTTATATACTGAGTCATAAAGCAGGGAAGTTCCCCTGCAGGCATTTTGCCAGACAGTGATGCTAACTTTGATGGCTCATTGTTAAGTATTCAATTCAGTAGACTCAAGTCAGACAGTAAGTTAATTTTAAAAAAGCTTGAGTAAAATGGTTTCAGAAAATTCAGTCAAATTTTTATACCATTAAATGCAGGGATTTAAAGTAGCACGTCGATGGCCTGCAAATGAGTTTTCTCACTTTGGTGAAGGGTTGTCCGTGTGCCTCCAGCTTGAGCTTCTGCTCCTGCATAATTTAATGTTTAATAAGCCTGATGCAAAGGATAGGTGGCAGAATGTTCTGTCAAATTCCAGCAGCCAGTGATTCCTGGAGACACCACCTTTGATGATCAATTGAAAGCAGAAAATATGCCTCTGTGTCACCTTTTTTACACACTACGGCTTAATCACCACTGAAAAAGGTGTCAATTGTCAAACCATAAATTTACTTGTCTAACAAAAACATGACTAAACCATATAAATATTAAATGGATAACATGTTTTTCCATTTCTCAGACTGTCAATCTTATTTTCATCTTTTTCTTTCTTCCCATCTACCCATTGTTTTGCGCACATCATCTCCCATTTCCCATCAGAAGTTTTAATTGATGGGTGAATGAGGAACTTTTACTGCATGACTGCATTTACCAGAAACACTTTGGTAATTACGCCCTATTATGAAATTATCTTCATCAGATTAGCTTCAATTATATTAATTTCTAGATCCATGGCTGCTCCCTCCTGTTCATCCACATCCACACCTTAGTCTTGACACTGAGGCCTAGTGATTGACGCACTCATATTTCTGAGTGTGTGTGTGGTCCTGCAGCTTCCTTCAGTAATATGTACAGCATAAGAGACGACTGTCTCATTAAAACAGACTGGACTCACATTCTGAACCTGCAAATGCAGTCCTAGACCTTCCTGTATTCCTGCCATGCTACTGCTTCTATGCCCGTCGAGTTTTCCATTCTCGCTGCACATTGCTGACATACTAATGGTGGCAGATTTACCACTTGAAATTCTCACTTACTCTTTGGTTTCAGACAGAGGTAGATGAAAGAGGCTCTTCATTTGTAGCAGACGACTTGATTTGGCAGACTGAAATATTAACCGCTGCTGGAAGACTTTATCATATGTAGCTAGCTAATTAAGGCATAATGAGTTGCATGAGTTGGTTGAAAACATCTTTGCTGTTTTCTCCTGAGTTTTCATGTTTCATGAGTTATACAATGGGTGGGGTTGCTATAGAGTAAACTTTTCCAAACTGAATAAAGTGTCAGACAAACTTGATAATGTTAGACCAGTTTCCACACAAAGGGAGATACCATACAGTGGACATGTGCTAGATGTGGATTTATTTTTTTCTTTAATATGACCTGCAGTTTCACAAACTATTGACATTTGTGTGCTGTGCTGTGCTCAGTAGCTTTCCTCCTCATTTACTTCTGCAGGTAGAAAGTTAGTTAGCCAGGCATTCCAACGATTGAATCTTAGGTTAGTCAAGCACATGGTTTAATCCACTCCCTACACGTTTGCTCTTGTGTTTTTGGTCTTGGAACAGCTTGAAGTGTAACCAAAACTGCAAGGCAACATCCTGTTCATGTTTAGCAAAAGGTCAATTGAACTATCTGTGGACAATCACACAGGACACATAATTCCCTCCCTCTATCTCTCCATGACTCTCTTGCCCAGATGTTTACTTAAAATGTAATTTAGCAAAAAAAGAACCTTCCACAGTAATTTTGGCATAAAATGTTCATAATTACACATGTATAAATAAAGAAGAAGTAAGCAGACGTGTTGTTTGTAACGGGCTGTTCTAAAACCTGCATGAGGCATTAACAATGCTGACATTCTTAAATGTAAATGCCCAAGCCATAGCTTCCAGTCAGTGAGTAAGCTTAATATCCAAATAATACACAACTGCTCCGCTATTTATGTCAACAAGCCTTAATTCTCTGCATCTGACTTCCTTTGCCTGTTCTACTGAGAGTCATTTTACGGTACAATGATCTTTATTTCCTGTCCACAACCTCAGTGATAACAATGTGTCATATCTGAGCCGCACAGCGGGGGGTTACTGCTGTTGGAGCATGAACGCACAGGAACTAAGCTCTTTACTCTCAGTGTGTGGAAAATCAAATTCAATTCAAACCTCCTCATTTCTCTCTGCCGTTTGAGAAGACATGAAATGACAATGAGACCCAACCAGTGTGACACTGTTGGCATTCATCTCCCCGGCAAGCACGATGATTGTGTCACTGTTGTTCAGGAGCTGCTCCACTGTACGATTAACAATACAGCGCGAGATGATGAATGGGCCTCCAAGGTGTTGGATTGATTACTATTGATCTTTGCCAATCACTCGCTGCCTTTCTCCGGGAACGTGTACAGTTGGCTTTGAGGTTAAATTGCAGGCACTCACCAGTCAATAGCTACAGTTCTGGAAAACCCAGTGAGCCAAGAGTTTGCTTGCCATCAACCTGCTGTTAAACGTTGATTGCCTTTATCCTGGAGTGGAAAATAAAACAGAAATGGAAGAGGGAGAGAAGAGTGTTTTTTTGTGCATAAGTATGTGTGAGAGAGTCTAAAGCACAATGACACGAGAAGAAAGACCTGGAGGTCCACAGAGGAAGCTCTATGCCTTACGCTGGTTGTAAGAGTCCTCTTAAAATGCTTTCAGTTATTACTCATGTTATTCCCATTTTAAACCTGCCAATCAATGTCCAACTTTTGCTCTCAAATCCACTTCCCTGCAGTGGGAGGGCTGTCACTTTTCAGCTTACCTCAGTATGACTCCCACTCATAAACAACTTATCCAGCTTGCACCAAAGGTGTCTCACAGGTCAGAATGTATTAGCCAGATATAGTACAAAGGCATGAAGTAATGAATCATGCATACATGTCTGTGTGCTCTTTACAGCCCCCAGAACAGGGCAGGACCTCACCTACTAAGACGCTGCAGAACGGCAGTCCCTCCAAATGTCCCCGCTTCATAAAGATCAAAAACTGGGAGACTGGCACCGTCTACAGCGACACACTTCATCACAGCTCCAGCAAGGTAAGGCATATGGAAATAAATCCAAGTAAAGGTTGAATAAAGCAGTCTGCTGCAGCATTTATATTTGTCACCGAGGCAACCGTCCTGGCAAAGATGAGAAAGATTTTGATGTCATGATTCAAGTCATCCTATAATAGCCAGGATTTCAATGTCAGTTTTGAAATTTGAATGAAGGCTCTGAGGTAGTATTGTTTCCTTGAGCTCTGACACCCTTTACTAATTTGAGAGGGATTAAAACTATTGGCACCAAGTGACCAGAAAACTTGTATGATGCAATCATAATGCAATTCAATACAACAGCCCTACATTAAAAACAACTTTATTTAAAATTCTTTGGAGACTACTTTATTGTTTTTACTTGTTGTCTGTAACTGCAACTAACGATTATTTTCTGCTGCAACTAACGATTATTTTCATTGTCAATTAATCTCCTGATTATTTTCCTGCTCAGTCCATAAAATGAAGTGAAAAATCTCTATTTCACATAGTCACAACTCCCTAAAGCCCAACGTCACATCTTTACATTGCTTGTTTTTGTTCAACCAACAGTCCATGACCCAAAGATATTCCGTTTACTATCACATAAAATAAAGAAGAGCAGCAAATCCTCACAGCTGAGAAGCTAAAACAATACAAAGCCTTGGCATGGTTGAAAAAAAACTCAGCTGATTACTTGTGTCTAAAGATTTTATTTAAGTTCTATGGTGAATTTTGAGTTGATGAATTTTGAGTCATCAGTCCAACATGCTCAAAAACTACAACCTCAAAAGTCGCCACAAAATTGAACCAGTGTTTTCATGATACATGTCAACAAGAATGAAAGATTATTAGCCTCACAAAGAAAGCATTTATTACAGGACTGGTGTATTCAATTAGAGTAAACATAATATCAGATTTCCATAATAGATGTAACACACAGTAACAAGTCGCAGGCTAACATAATGTCAGATACTAACAAGACAAATGTATAACAAGCTGAAGCCCTGTGTATCAGTCTTTGCATAAAGTCACAGACATGCAGAGCGTTCATACTGCAGGTCAACTGACAAAGGTGACAGATATCTGTGCCTTTAACAGTATCGCACTGATTAACATCAAACACAGTATGCTGGTTGACTGAACAAACATTTAGCCTGCAGACTTACCAACACATAATTTGCAAGTCAAGTAGAATAATAGCAAAGCGTGGCGTGCCTTTTCTCTGCTTCTCACTAACTATTCATACATTAAGGAGCTCTTTCCTGAACTGTTGGTGATTCAGCTCATTAGTATTTAGCCAGAAAGCTGGGGGTTAGGGAAATCTGGGTAAAGCTTATGAAACAATGAAACCTTCAGAAAAAAGCAAAAAAAAAAGAAAGAAAGAAAAAAGAAATCAACAGATCGCTGACATACCGTATGGGGACAGCTCATGTGGTTGCGCAGTGACTTATATGGTCATTTAATGATTCAGCACTTTCAGAAAACAATGCTGAGAAATTCAAACGTGACATTTGGTGGATATTTTTATCCAGAATGTTAATGCTGACAACCATAGCCATTACAGAATGGTATTCTTTCCCACATTTTGCATGGTATAATCAACCAAGACTAACATCAGCAAGAGGAGCTCCAAAATTCATACAGTTTATCTTGTCAGGAACATGAATGTCTGAATTCGATGGCATACTATCCAATACTTATCAAGACATTTCACTCAAAAATATAAATGTCAAGCTCATGGTGGTGCTAGATGAGAAGTCAGAGGACCGCCAAGGTCATTACGCTGTTAGGGAACCATGAATTACAAATGTCACCCTCACATCAAGTCCTCCAGATTTAACAACCAAATACGCTGTTGTTTCATGCTCTCCAGAACACAGTTATTTACAAGACAGTCAATAGTTAAGATTTGTAAAAACATTGGTTTGGGTTAAAAATCACTACTTTGTCAAGGTTAGGGGAGTTTTGTTATCATGGTTCCAGTAACACTAGATTAAGGTTCAGGGACAATCATGGTCACGGTTAAGAAACCAAGGACGACTGTTGGTTGGAAACAGGAAATGAACCGCAGTCTACTACATAAACATATGCCATTTTTTGGGCACATATGTTTTTCAGTCAAATGACTAATGTTGTGGATTTTCTTGTGGTGGCTAAAAGCTAAGTAAGGTCATTCCCAAAATCTTGAGGGTGTTTGAGAGTGGGCAAGAAAAAGTATTTCCATGATTAATTTTCATCTCCATTTATCTGTCAACGGCTCTGTCCATCCATTTCTTATATTTTATTAGGCAACCAAAGTTTCTTCCTCGGGTTAGTAAGCCAGTCTACCACGCAAGGTGAGCACCGCTGTTTAAGCATTCACCCCCCAAAACACTGCAGCCATTCGTAAACAGCAAACAGCAGCCTAATTACTTCAGTGAGTTATCGGACAGGCTGTTGTGTGCATCCCAATGAATGGCCTGTAATAGCATCTTCAGATTTATTATATATCACAGACGCTGCTGTATTCGAGGATGATCCGTCTTTTTCGAAAAGGACAGCTGGATGGCATGAATGCCCAGAGCAGTATGATGAGCGGACGTGCTGGAGCACGAGTGATTCCTTTGTTTTATTTTTAACACTCCCTGCTCTACTCATCCATTTCCCCTCTTTTACTCCGTCACCTCGTACTCTTCTTGTTTTTCTGTCTCATCTTTGTTGTTCTCTCTTGTTGCCAATTATCTTTTCTTAGCTTCTTTTTTCTTTGTAATTATCTCTTTATTTTTATCTTTGTTTGCTTGGACACTTTCATAGATTCTCACTCAATTTCCTTTCCCATTTTTCCTTTAACAGGCTATGATGTTGTATTTGTTGTCTCGTTCACCAGCTGTTTTCACTTTTTCTGTTTTTGTCGAGTGAGGGTTGGATTTGTTGGAAAGGACATGGAGGGAAGTTTATTTTGGACAGACTGCCGGTTCACGCCGTGTGTTTGGACAGTGCAAGTGGGTGGTTCAGTGTAACAAGCCAATTTTAGCAGCATTGGGGTCATTGTCAAATTTCCTCTTTGACTCCACGCCTCCGCTATCGTTTCTGTCGTCCTCTCTTGCTCACTCATTCGATGTCTCTAAGCTGGTGAAGGCATTTACAGCAAACCAAAGTGACAGCTGACTTCAACTCTAATCATATTAAACTGACCACACAAGGTTGCTCCCAGCTATGAGCAATTTTCTCTTTGCATCTGTCTGTTTTCTTGTTTTCCGTCTTTCCTCCTCGCTCTTTTCTCTCTTCCTGTCTCTGCTTAATGGAAGGATACCAATCCATGACTCACTGACTTACTCATTCATTAATATTTGGGCCAGCCATGTGTGAGCGATACACTGAAAGAAGTTGTAAAACAGTTCTGATCCTTTGTTTGCATTCAGAGACCGGAACTTATTTAAAACAACTTACTTTATTGAATCAAGTGACAAACATCATGATATATCTGGAACATGAGTTGCTAAATTTCAAAAACCTTTCAGTGCTGATGGATGTTATCTACCAATGGTCTGTTGGCCTTGAGTACTGAAAAACAGGTTAGTTCTAATTTAATTCATATTGGCACTTTTTGGTGTTTTATCCTGGGAAAAGCAGTGAAAATGATGTTTACCCACTGGGAAATCTCTCTATCATGACTTAAGTGCAGCTCTTAATTTGGTGTTTAATAAGGTTCATCAGCAACAAAGTACTGGGTAAATATATTGTTAAACAGGTTTTACACCCTAAGCGTGTTAGCATCTTCTTCCCAAAGGCAGAAGAGGTGTAGTGATTATGGTTCACACAACAGCTGAAGTTAAAAGAGGAGGAAGAATAAAGTTTAAGAAAATTGGATCAGGAAAAGGTTTCTCTTTCTCTTAAATTTTTCAATTTGCGTAAAGTATGATTCAAGCATTTCCTGTGTCTGCTTCATATCAAGCAGAACCGGTTAATCTAATATAAATGAGAAAGAAGGTAATGTGATAGCTCTGTCTTTTGTAAATTAAAAGGATACTATGCTTCTTCTCATTTTGCATTCAGTCACAACACAGACATTGATGCAGTAGCTGCCGCATGTGAGTGAGCACAAATCCTGAAGGCCACTGAATTATAATTATTTAAAATTTGTTAGTAAAATAAAACCAATTAACACTTCTTTGTCATGTGCACAATCAAAAGTATTTAATCATGCAGTGGTAGCTTCTGTCAGTGTTACTCATTACTAGGAAGTAAATTTTGTGGATATTTGCAGACACAGTATGTTACCAGAGAAGTGTACCATATGCCATCATCACCTGGCTCTTCAGTTGTATCTTGGCACTAAAGAAATATCAACAAGCAGAATTCATCCCAGAAAAAGCTTTCCCTCATCTGTCACCGTGTTTGTCTTTTCAGATGCCAATCTGCACTGAAAATGTGTGCATCGGCTCTGTGATGATGCCCAACCAGCCCGTTCGCAAACCAGATGAGGTCAGATCCAAAGAGGAGCTTCTTCCACTGGCCACGGACTTCATAGACCAGTACTACACCTCCATCAAAAGGTAAGCACAGCCTGTAATAGCTTACCCGTAGTGTGAAGAGTGTTATGGAAAGTTGCTCTGTTTAGAAAAAAAAAAAAATCCTACAGGTACCTTACAACCTTGAAACCAAGGGGAGATCTCCTTGAATAAAAGACATAAGCGTAATTTATAGTGCTTTTTAAGATGTTGCCGAAGGCCATGTTTGGCCACTTGCCCAAAACAACAAAATATTACAGAAACTGGAAAGAACCCATAAATTGGCCACGAGCTGGACACTCACTAATAGAAACTATCAAGATAAACATAGGTCTGGTTACAGTCGCCAGGGAATAGAAGCCTGTGCACAGAACATCTGGATTGCATTAGCATGATATTTTCACTCACACTTACCCACATTCCAATACACATAAGTAAAGACTTAAATCACACATTTATAACAAAGTGAATAAATGATAAACAAATGATTCAAACCACCAGACCATTTTGTCTAAAGTTTTTTTTTTTCCTTAGATGTTTTGACTTTTCAAACACAGGTAACTGCTAACATTGATTTAAGAATGGTAGTAACCTGTACACCCAAACAAGATGCAACAATTATTGACAGCAGTTACACCTGTGTTAATAACACATAGCTATATTGCTATTGTGTACAGGTTTATGTCAATGACTTTTTAGCATTATTATTATTTCTTTATTTTCTTTACTTCATTTAATTTTGTACTTGACACACCTTTGAAAGCGAGTACCTGCCCTCAATGTGTCAACATAGTTTCTGTATAATGCTAACTGCTAATGTTCTCTTATGCACCTGCCCTTGTGTACCTGACCTGCATGCAGGTATGGCTCTAAGGCCCATGTGGACAGGCTGGAGGAGGTGACCAAGGAGATTGAAGCTTCAGGAACATACCAGCTAAAGGACACTGAACTGATTTATGGGGCCAAGCATGCCTGGAGGAATGCTGCTCGATGTGTTGGGAGGATCCAGTGGTCCAAACTACAGGTAATGTAAAGTAGGCTATGTATATTGTGTGATACCAAAGGTACTCAGAGAAACAGTAAAAAGATGACTGTTGTTTTAGTCACCTATTTTGGTGTTACAGTCACATATCTGCTTACGCAATATTACAATAGTATTTATTTATTTAAGATGCTTACTATACATAAACCTGGTTCTGATTTGTTGTTTTTTTATTTGCTCCCCAGGTTTTTGATGCTAGAGACTGTACAACAGCTCATGGAATGTACAACTACATCTGCAACCACATCAAGTATGCCACCAACAAAGGAAACCTGAGGTAAAAAAAAAAAAATTCACTGCTCAACTCCACTCCCAAGTCTTGTTTCCTTTGGTTGTCTGTTCTTTCCTTTTGTTGAGCTCTGCTTGTGTTCCTCCTACTACACTTGGTCCTCTTCCCATCTGTCGCTACATGTATCTCATCACCCTTCTCCATCCCTGACTACCCTGACTTGACCCACTGTCCCATCTGTCAGTGTGCGCTCTGTCTCTTTACGCTGTATCTGACACTATCCGCTGCCTGTCTATCTGTCAGTGTCTCTGCACCAATCATTGCCCTGTTGGTGCGACGGCAGACCTTGCTAACAAGCAGTCATTTGTCAGACCTGCACATCTCCAGCTTACTTTCTGCCAAGTCCTAATCACATGCGACACCTCATATTTACTTGTTGGATGATGGATAGCTTCTGACTCATTACTACTCTTAGTCTGGCCTTCGGAAGGACAGCTCGGATACACATGTTGATAAGAGCCAGCACAACATCCTGGCAGCGGCTCTCTCAGTCTGCCTCTCCTTAACATAAACACAGACCCACAAATAAACATATAGTGCTATTGCAACATGCTGCAATAGTTTTGGAATGATGGGATGATTTTGCCTATTTAAAATCACCTGTCAGTATTACAAAGATGGCTCCTAATATGATGCAAGGCAAGTGGTGGATTTCATGGGGAAATGATGTTTGACGGCGGTTCAGTGAATATTTACTGCAACAGAGGGATCATGTAAAAAAAATTTAGATAGAAGATCATGTTTTAAGTTGCTTGAAAATATGTAAATATATTAATATCATGTTTATAAAGGGTTTAAATGTTGTAATTGAAGGTTTAATCAGTCATTTACCAATGATTTATAGACCAAGTGGATTATTAAGAACAAGTGTTGGGTTTTTGTTATTATTATTATTATATTGCATTTACAAATGTTTGTAATCATTTAGTTGTCATGGTTTTCTCATTTTCAATTTGTCATCAAGGCTGTAGTTATAAGCATTAGTTGTTAGTATATGAATTGTGTCAAAAGAATTCAACCCATCAAAGGGAGGTTTGACAATCTGGCAACCAATGCTTCTACATGTATTATAACTGGTTTGGTTTATGTCTCATTTATAAAGGGTGCCATTTTAGAAAGTAGTACCAATATCATACAGTTGTTCTACAGGAATGTGATTATTGCTTTTTAAAGCATGTGGACAATTTGGATGTTATGATTTAATAACAATAATGCTACTAATATTGTTAAATAACATGGTAGCATACAGTCTCTCGTGTTAAAGTGATCACATATCACATGTCAACCTTATTACATCATGATTTAAAAATATCTGACTTGGTATAATAATGTATTGCAACTGAACTGCTTTAGTGTTGCCACCAGTTAAGAGGACAAACTAAAATTTGTCATTTGCTATACATTAAGTCTGATCATAAAGACTAAGACTATTGGTTTCACTCTTAAGACCATTTTCCAAAGCTAAGCTGAGGAAGTTCAGATGTAGACTGCAACCACAACTGGCCCAGATTCACACCAGCTGCTCTCCCCCCTCAGCGACTTACAAACAGCTTAGCAGCATTAACACTTTTACCCGGTCATGGCATTAAAACACCATAGAGATGCAGAATCGACCAAAGGTAGCTAAGCCTTGGCCCCGCTATGAGTCCTTTGATGTAACATAATTAAAAATGCCTTTGGGCAGATTACATGCGCAATGCCAAACATCTGTTAGCAATCATGTTGATTAATGCACTTAAAGATTCAAATATACCATGTAATTCTTTGTTGCATAGCCTCTTACATTATGTGCAGGGATCAACATACTGTTGATTTAATATATTACTGTGGCACGGCTTAGGTGTATAATCATATTATTCTCAGTGTGTTTCAAGATAGAAGATTGTTTCGAAAACTAGTAAAATTCTCACATGAATGAATGAATGTGAACATAAATATATACATTACACATTATTAACTTGCCTTTTGGGGGTTTTTTCTCGCAGGTCGGCCATCACCATATTTCCTCAGAGGACAGATGGCAAACACGACTTTCGAGTGTGGAACAGTCAGCTGATTCGTTATGCAGGCTACAAGCAACCTGATGGACACATCCTGGGAGACCCTGCTAATGTTGAATTTACTGAGGTACGAAACATGAGCAGTATTTTTAAGTCCATAAGGTAAATCTGCAACATTTCACTTTGGAAAAAAATATTCTATTTCCACTCAAATCACACGCTGCTTTTGTTCTCTAGATCTGCATGCAGTTGGGATGGAAAGCTCCTAAGGGTCGTTTTGATGTCCTGCCCCTGCTGCTGCAGGCCAATGGAAATGACCCTGAGCTTTTTGAGATCCCTGAAGACCTCATCCTAGAGGTGCCGATCACACACCCAAAGTGAGTTATGCCTTCATGCATAAAATATACAGAATCTAGCAAAACAAAGAATAGAGGGGGCTGCACAAAAAGACATCCACCCACTCACACATCTCTTAATAACACTTCTTAAACAATGGGGTACTTTTAAGCCAAAAGTCTGACTTGGTTATCGTCACGTTCCAACTGTGCTGATTGTTCCCAGAAAGCACAGCTAACCATGCTTTATCTGTTGCTATGCCAACTTTTGTGGTAACCATGGGACTTGTTAGTGTGGTTTCAAGCTTCCTCCTGTTTTGATTTTCTTGTGTGTTTACTTTACTTTTAAGAAAACTTTTCTTGCAATAGTAGCTACTGTACAAAAGCTATAATGCCCCTGAGATCTCAAGCATTAAGCTGCTGTGTCTAATACCCATAATCACAGTAAAGAATTGGGTATTAAGGCTACATGTACAGACGCAGATGCACACGGAGCTATCGCTACATCGCTACACGCTACAGAAAGGATTACAGACTCCCTTGACACACTGAGCTCCCTGCCAGACTCCCCCAAAATTGGCATCAGCTGGCCCTCCATTCTGGCAGCAGCTTGGCACAGGCCGCGACCACCAATAGCATCTCATTATTACATGAGATTAAACCCAGCTCTGCAAATAATACACTGAAAGCAGTGTCATCAGTCACACCCAAGGGTGCGAGGAGTGAGTGGTGGGAGATAGCTTGAGGTCCTGCCTGCTCTGTGGTTTTCTTTTGTTTTAATGTTTGTTTTGGCAGCACCCCTTTTCATGATATGTGTCTCAGGGGTCAGTACCTGTGATCCTAAAAATGTTAGTGACTGTGCATATTCCAGTAGGGAACATAATTAGTCATGTGAAATAGCTTTGGTCATTAGCCATCCTTTCTCCCGTTTGCTCTGCTCAGGTATGAGTGGTTCAAAGACCTGGACCTGAAGTGGTACGGCCTCCCGGCGGTTTCCAACATGCTGCTGGAGATCGGTGGCCTGGAGTTCACTGGCTGCCCCTTCAGTGGGTGGTACATGGGCACGGAGATTGGCGTGAGGGATTTCTGTGACAGCTCACGCTACAACATTCTGGAGGTAGTGTGTCGTGCCAAAATTCGGAGTCATGCTCCATTAGAAAGGGGGGAAAGAAATATCAGAGGCACGGGCTGACTGAAGCCTTGCGCAGAAAAGAACGTGTGTTGTGTGATCAAATGAACCAATCATAATACCATTCTGTTTCCAAGTGTGCACACTGTGGAGAAAGCTGATTAACAGCTTTTGTAAATAAAAAAAACCTCTGTGTGCTCTGTTGCAAACTCTTGACATAAATTATATAGCGCAATTTTTGATATTATGCCAGCATATTTGTGTATTTATATATCTACTCATATTTTGTATGTTATTTGGTGAGCTGTTCTGTAACAGCAGGCGAATCTCCAAATTATTATTATAGAATAGATTCATCCATCCATCCATCCATTTTCTACATATAAGTGACATTATAATCAAATCTCAGAATAGGTAACTGTCTTCCAAGTGGCTCATGTAGCTAGCGATTTTATGTCATATAAAATTTTCTTTATATATTACATAGGAGGTTGCTAACAAGATGGCATTGGACACCAGGAAGACTTCCTCCCTTTGGAAAGACCAGGCACTGGTGGAGATCAACATTGCTGTTCTCTACAGCTTCCAGGTATTTAAAATAATACTATGCCAAAACAGATGTTATAATATGTCATTTGTTTTATATTTAAAATATTAAACATTTGTACCCTGTTGTGGGGCTCTGAAAAGTTTATAACAGTAGCTGTAGTCGTCTTAGTTTCACTGCAGTTCCAATTGATTCAAATGATTGAATTTCAAGATGGGAAAGTATCAAAACATCCATATATACATCTCAAATCATTTCTCTAGGATCCAGGATTAACTAGTAACCTTTTAGCATTGCGTGCATGCATTTATTTGTTTGTGGGTGTGTGGTTGAGTTCCTCTGGATTCATACTAGCCACAGTCAGCTGCACACAGCATAGAAAGCAGAAGTTGTGGTGGTTACGTTTTGCTGTGAATAGTAATGAAACACTGTACCACTATAAATGAAAATAGATAAGTGACATGTTTTTCTGTTTGCACTCCCTAATTTTAGTCATGCAAAGTGACCATAGTAGACCATCACTCAGCTACTGAGTCTTTCATGAAGCACATGGAGAATGAGTATCGGGTGCGAGGTGGCTGTCCTGGGGACTGGGTGTGGATTGTGCCTCCCATGTCAGGAAGTATCACACCAGTTTTCCACCAAGAAATGCTCAACTACCGCCTCACCCCCTCCTTTGAGTACCAGGTAAGAGGAGTGATCATGTGACATCCATTTCACAAGTACAGCAAATAGTTAATTAGCTGTATAAGCTCCACTGTACCAAGTAACTCCTGGGAAACACTGAATATCACTCATGATATCTCATTGTCTTTGAGTGGATTTTAATCTTAAGCAAAAACAACCTCTGAACCCTATTCCCTTTTTCCAAGCCTGATCCTTGGAATACCCATGTGTGGAAAGGAGTCAATGGGACGCCCACAAAGAAAAGAGCCATTGGATTCAAGAAGCTTGCCAAGTGAGTGAGAAAGATTAGGCAAAAACAATGCAGTGAGATCAAAGGATCAATTTTGGCCTTGAATGTCAAAGATGTGTGCATGATAATTTAAAGCCAAACGATTAATCACTTTCCTGACAGACGTTAGACACATGGGAAGGAAGCTGGTGTACTCAGTGGTAAAATTCATCCAATCAACCCCTCAGGGAGTAATCACGGCTTTGTCAGTGTTTTGTCTGTGTATGCATGCACTTGCGCATGTGTGTTCTGATATTAATATAATTGCCTCGAGGATATGACAAGCTAGGTAATCACAATTGTCACCCATCCGCTACCTTGACACAATGTCGGCTTCATGCTAAAATGAACAACACTACCCTCCATTGTTAGTTTCAGTGGCTCAATAACAATTGTTTTACCAGACGTATCAGCATGAGGGATCCTTCTGGTCTTGGCAGAGGATTAAAGGTTGCAAACTGTACCCTTGAATCACTAGTCCTTGAATGACTCATTTTCTTGCCCTTTGTTTTTGGTGCATCTTACTCTCTCAATGTTTGTTTCTTCACCTCTGCAGGGCTGTGAAGTTTTCGGCCAAGCTCATGGGCCAGGCCATGGCCAAGAGGGTGAAGGCCACCATACTGTTTGCCACGGAGACGGGCAAGTCGCAAGATTATGCCAAAACTCTGTGTGAAATCTTCAAGCACGCATTTGACGCAAAGGTATGCTTGCTTCCACCTTGCATCATCTTATCCCAAAGTTGAACAGGAGTTGATGTGTCTCTGTACCACGATCTAATTGAAAAAGGAGGGATTCAAAGACATCATTCCTATATCCTACCTATACCCCCCCCCCCCCCCAGATCCTCACTCTCTGTCTGACGAAGCCAAGCAGATGCCAGCTGAGCACAGGCGATGAGAGGTTAGAAGAAGAAAGTGTGTCTTTTGTCACATTTTCTTCTTCTCTCATGCAGTAAAGTGCCATGGGTCAGAGGCAAGATTTAACCACTGAAGCGTTGAGCAGTGCAGTAGTTTAAGACAAGATCCTGCAGCACCCGTGGCTGCGCAGATCTGTTTGGAAGAAAAAGAGAGAAAAAAGACAGCAAAACGTGCTGCTCTCAATCATGCACTATGCGCTTTTCCTCCAGGTCATATTTTAATTTTCCTTCCTGTTTTTTCCAGTGTGATCAAACATACAAGAAGATATTCATGCATGCAAGTGTGTGGATGTGTGTGTCACCGAGAGTGGGTGTGTGTATATGGATTGCAGGGCAGATGCGAACGCCTGGGGCAAATCTTTGTTGTCGTGGGGCTAAAGCCTGCTTTTCCTTCACGCCTTTGGTTGTGTTCTTTGTGTGTGTGTGTGTGTATGTGAAATGCAAGTGGCAGACAAACACCATCATGTTGAGTGGTACGCATCATGGATGCTCGTTGTGTGGCAGCAGCATATTATCATCTCGTTAGAGGCGAGGACAGAGTGGTCATTACAACCTCCTCCTCTGCCAACGGCTGTGTGTTCAGCCCTAATTTACATTCTCAAGTCATCTGTCGTGTGGAGTATGTGTCTCGGAGACGAGAGCGAGATAAAGACTACACCATGTAAGTGGAGGCTAAGATTCACTCAGCATAATGCTCTGTTTTTCTGCAGGTCATGTCAATGGATGAATATGATGTGGTGGACCTGGAACATGAGACGCTGGTGTTGGTAGTGACCAGCACATTCGGCAACGGTGATCCACCTGAAAATGGAGAGGTATATGTGTAATATTTAACAACTCTAGTTGATTGAGCACAGGGCAGATGTATAGATTACCAACAGTTGTTCTTTTGTTGCTGTAGAAATTTGGAGCTGCCTTGATGGAGATGCGCCACCCCACATCCAACACAGAAGATAGAAAGTGAGTTTAGACCCTCAGCTCGCCTGTGTTTGTATTCGTGCATGTCAGTTTCCATCTTTTTCATTCCTTTAGTCACACGACCTGTGTGTCTCATCTCTCTGCTTTTGCCTCCTGTCCAGGAGCTACAAGGTCCGTTTCAACAGCGTGTCTTCCTATTCTGACACTCGCAAGTCCTCCAGTGATGAGCCAGAAACCAGAATCAACTTTGAGAGCACCGGACCGCTTGCTAACGTCAGGTAAACAAAACCAAACCAATACAAACCACTGATGAATATGAACAAGAATGTTTTAATGCAGACACATGGTGCAGGGACTACTAGAATCATCATACTGGTGTGATTGTGTGCATCAAAGGGAGATGTGGACAGGCGTATTTTCAGGAATTCTTTGTTTAGTGGTAGGTGGCATTGCAAATAGTAAAACAAATTTGTGGTACTGCTGCCTTTCATTGCGATGGTTTTGCTGCATATTTTGCAGATAGCCGTTACTTGTTCATACCCGAAGCCTTGCCATACCCGAAGCACTACCAGACGGTGGATCCAGTGCTGTTTTCTTTTTGGACCCCAATTTGTCCGTCTCCATTTTCTATTACTGTTTCAGCGCTGAACACATAAAAACTCCCTTTGGCCCTTTACTTCTTTTGCTCTCTCCAGGCTCGTTCCCTGCTCTCGCCAGATACAAAAACATGTCTCACCTGTTTACTGTACGTCACACACACTCGCCCAGGAGACTGTGTTTGACTTACTGTATGTGTTTTTTCTTTATATGTGTGACACACCAAAGTGAGTCTTATGTCAGCAGCTTAAAAAATTATGTGACAATTTGTAATCAATGTTCACGATATAGTCATTTATTCTCAGTACATACTCTCATAAGAGAGTGGATTTCTTTGCTTGTAAAACTTTTTTGGGGGGGGAGACAAATCTTATTGCAGTGGACAGTTTGCTGATCTGTTAAAGAAGAGGAGACAACAGAAATTTTGCTCAAACATGAATCTGATGTGGGCTGACTTCTTAAAGCAGCAGAGGGATGACTTGTCTGTGCTCAGAAAAATGTGATCTATTTCATGTTTACCTCTATCTAAAACCAGGCAGGACAAGTATTCATGAATCGTCAGCTGTTTTAAACTGTTTGGACCTTTTCAAGAGGGGAAAAAAGGGCAAGTTTCTGACGTGGGCTCTGTGGCAGCAGTTTGTATGTTTGTGTTTTTAACATCACCTGCCTCTCTATCTCCATCTCTTTTTTCGTGTGTGTGTCTCTCTGTTTAGGTTCTCAGTGTTTGGCCTTGGCTCCAGGGCCTACCCACACTTCTGCGCCTTTGCCCACGCTGTGGACACGCTGTTTGAAGAGCTGGGGGGGGAGCGCATCCTACGCATGGGAGAAGGAGATGAGCTGTGTGGCCAGGAGGAGTCATTCAGAACCTGGGCCAAGAAGGTTTTTAAGGTCAGTCTCCAGGGCTAAGAGCCTTTGGACTTGGTTTAGTTAACTTTGTCAATCATCATTTTTCCCTTTAGTTCATGATTGGCATGTTGGTGCAGTCTCACAGCTTAGTTTTGATGTTAATAAGGTCCCCTGTTTTCTGTGCAACCACAGCAACACAGATTAAATCAGAAAGCCCTCTCACCCCTTCAAAACAAACCCAACTGTCAAGGTATTATTTTGAAGTTGTTTGGCCACACATGACCTTGAGCAGTGGAAACAGTCCTACTTAGAGTGCAGGAGATCATTTTTCAAATCCTTCGTTATTCCTGTGTGAAGCTGAACTGCTGCTGTATGCTGCTGGATGCTTTGAATAATTTTTCTTGTGGATGTGGTGTTACATGTCAAGGCTGCCTGTGATGTGTTCTGTGTTGGCGATGATGTGAACATTGATAAAGCCAACGACTCCCTGATCAGCAACGACCGCAGCTGGAAGAAGAGCAAGTTCCGCTTGACATATACAGCCGAGGCCCCGGCCCTCACAGAAGGTAAATAATAATCCTGTGGGAACTGAGTGATGAACTGTTGATGGTGTCTTGATATTGAAATGGCAATAAGTTCTAATAAGCACTATGGAATAAAATGACCATAATATATCTGCAGAGAGAGAGGTATGAGAGTTATTGATCAAGAACGGTGACTCAGCCATTACATCACCTGGAGCCGAGATTTGTGACTCTGTTTTGGAATGGAAAATTATAATGGGATTTCAAAACCTTTATACCCTAGGTCCGAAATGTTGGACCAGGTCTGAAATAGAACTGTGGCTCTGTTACCTAATTTGCATAAATTAATTTAGTAATTATAGCTCTTGAAATGAGATATGTATTATGAACTAGGCTTGAGAGAGAGGTTTGTTATTCAGCCTACCCTTATTGATATACATGGGGTGGACAAAATTATAGAAGCACCTGTCAGTCTAATGCAATACAATTCAACAGCGCCACAAACTACATCTGCCAAAATGATCATACAGTTGAATCAACACCTGTCTAGCACAGTTTCAACCAAAACGAAACAACATTCATGAAGGCAAGATTTATTACAGGGCTGATGTATGATACTGAATTTGTTTTAGTTAGGTGTACCTAATAAACTGGCAACTGAGCGTACATTACTTTTCTAAAACTAAAAGTTGGATTTTTTCTCTTGTTCCTGGTTGACTTCAAAGTTCAAAAATTCACCATCCTACTGTGACGTCGAAAGATCTCTAATTAAAACTCTGTATCTTGTTTGTTTAATCCATGCACAAATAAAATATTTAAATGAAAGGTTATGGTTTTAGAATTAGGCAGTGTGCTATGCAGCGTTTCGCCTGCTTAGCTAGTAACCTCTCAGTGATGATGAGAAAATAATTTCTACCCAGATGTGATGATTATTTTGTTTTTATCATCTGCCAACAGCATTATACAATGTTCACAAGAAGAAGGTTTATGGAGCAAAGATGCTAGAATCTCAAAACTTACAGAGTCCCAAATCCAAGTAAGTATATACTTACACATGAAACATTTTCACAGGAAAAATAGTTAGTCACATATTTTTCTATTTTGGTTTAACTTGGTATAATTTGTGAAACAGCGCTGAATTGAGCTAATGCACTCCTCTGCTGTCTAGTTCCTTCATTCTTTTTACTGTGGTGAACTAAATGGAACAGACTGAAAATGGTGCCGCTTTGTTCCCTAAATCTCTGATCTCTTTTACAGTCGCTCCACCATATTTGTGCGGCTCCACACAAACAACCACGACAGCCTGAGCTACCACCCCGGAGACCATCTGGGCATCTTCCCTGGCAACCACGAGGACCTGGTTACAGCTCTCATAGACAAACTGGAGGATGCTCCACCTGTCAATCAAATTGTCAAAGTGGAATTCCTGGAGGAGAGGAACACTGCCCTAGGTGAGTGACGCTATTAACAACGTCACACTTTTTTGCGTATACAGTAGGCGTGCAATCAGGAGGGCTGCAGCTTAAAATCTGGGCAGGGTGTCAAAATAAAATCATGAATAAGAAACAGTCTCTCTTGCCTTAACAGACACCATGAAGTTACACTTTAGTGAGGTATCTATCAGAATTTTTAAGGAAAGCTGCATGTTGTGGTGACACTATGTGACTTAAGTGTGATTTTCTCTGTGCCTGTGACCCAAGGTGTTTCTTAAACACATTATGGGTGTTTAATCAAAATGTACCTTGATAGCTAATGCCATACTTGGTCAAAGCTTGTTAAACTTCCCGCCTTCCTCTGCAAAATGGTTTGTGTTTCTAACAGTTACCATACTAGACTAGACACAAGTTTCTCTATTAGTTTTGATTTGTCAGTCAGTAGTGTTAATACTATGAATAATAATATGTAATAATATGAATTAATGCAACTTTAATCTTCTTCTGCAGGTGTGATCAGTAACTGGACAAATGAGACTCGTGTCCCTCCCTGCACCATCTACCAAGCTTTCCAGTACTTCCTGGACATCACCACCCCACCGAGCCCTGTGCTGCTGCAGCAGTTTGCTGCTCTGGCAACCAATGACAAACAGAAGAAGAAACTAGAGATCCTCAGTAGGGTAAATTCACTTAGTCTTCGGCATCATCGTTAACACTGACCTTTAGAATTATTGAGCTGCTGCTGCTGCTGAGAGCTTAGCTTGGTTCGTGACCAGACACATAAGGGATTTACGATCTATGTGCGTAGGCTATGTCCAAAAATGTGCTCTATCTTTTTGCCATTTGAAAGCTAAATAAATGTATGCAGTCTTTTTTTTCACTTTTTATTATGACTCTTTTTAAAGCACAGTTCTATAAAAAGTCACCATGTGTTTAAGGCCCAACAGTAACCAACACATTCATCATGTTTGCTATCAAAATATGTGAGATAGTTTTCTGTGCCTGAAAGCCGATTTGATGCACTTTGCACTGGTGGAAATACATACAGTAGGAGTGAGCTGGCGCCAAATTAAAGCTGTTGATCGTTCTAACCCAGAGCCATTCCCCCTTGCAGTGCCTCCCACAATTCACTCTCCATTTTTGTCAATGTGTGGAGAAAAGGCTGGCTGAGGCCAAGCAGTGAGTCATATGCTCATACATCGAATCATTGTCACCAAAGCAAGAGGAAAAGATGGAAGGCATCTGAATTCAGAAAAAGAAACAGTACAGTAGAATCAGTGCTGCAGATAATTTTTATTTTTGTATGTGCTTAATCTCAAGCACGTTTTTGGACTAAAGCAGGGTTTCTCTGACTTTTCTAATCCTCTTTTTTGTGTCCACAGATTCTCATAGAAAGCATTAGAGAACAGTCAAGCTATCATGTCTATTTCGTTACTGTGGTACTGTTTTCAAAAACATGTAAAAGAATCAATTTTAAATGTTATTACAAATTAATTAGCTATATCTCAAAGAAACTAATTATATCAGTCTCTGAAGAGGCCCACAGTCCCATATCTTTCTATCAGTGTTGGAAAACCCAGGCCAAAAAGTACTTAAAAATTTTCTACTTGTAAGGTGCTTCAAACAGTGCTTCAGGCTCAAAATGGAGACCACACCAAGATTCTTAATGGGCACTGTGTTGCTCATTAGCAACTTTAGAACAAAGCAGAACATATCAAAGTTTTTAGGCTGGTGGCAGTCCTCTAAATTCATCCCATCCAAATGTCAGTGATGACACACAAAAACAGTTGGACAGTGAATGGTGAACGGCTCTGCTTGTGGCTGCCTCCTGCTCTGCAGTCAGAAATGTTTACAGATCTAAAAGAAGAAACCATCCTCTTTTTCCCCTGTTGTTGTGGCAGTTACTTTGGTTTCTTAATTAAGACAACAAAAAACAATAACTTAGTAAGACAATAATTAAATCTAATGAGTATCCATTTGTACTTTTCCTTGTCTTTCTCTTTGATATCCCAGGGCTTGCAGGAGTATGAGGAGTGGAAGTGGTACAACAATCCGACACTGGTGGAGGTGCTGGAGGAATTCCCCTCCATCCAGATGCCCTCCACTCTGCTGCTCACCCAGCTGCCCCTGCTGCAGCCTCGCTATTACTCTATCAGCTCCTCTCCAGAGCTGCACCCAGGAGAGATCCACCTCACCGTCGCTGTGGTCTCTTACCGTGCCAGAAGTAAGGACCTGTTATTCATCTGGGGCTGTTTTTCAGTTCTAGAACTGCTCTGACCAAGCTTAACATTGGCTAACATCTCTCTGAGGATTCTAAGGCTGTGTAGGTGTAGCTGGAGGTGTCTTTTCTACTGACTGGGAGGATGAACTTTAATGCTCCCATTAGGCTTTTGAGAATCTCAAATTGGTCTCTTTATATTTGGCATTTCATATGGCCATGATGTTGAAATTTTAGTAAAATTGCTAAATAAACTTAGTAACACTCTGTGGTTTATACTAAACAGTACTGAGCAGTAAGTTATTACTCAAAAAGTACATATCCTGTATATATATTTTGCTTTCGTTGTGTTTCCATCATGGATAAAAAGCACTGTGCTGTGGCTCTTTCAAGGTTGCTGCAAAGACTCGAAAAGTCAAATGACTCAGCCACTCTGAAAACCCTGCGATGGCTCAAAGAAAATTGATTGGAAGTTATCTTGGAAAGCCAGCCTGCTTTATAGGGCAGCTGGACCACGACTGTAATTACAAGGAGCGTAGATTTAGAAACACCTCAGGAAGATTCAGTGTCTCCAAACAGATTCTATTTAGAGATATGGACACAAATATAAAATGATAGAAAACAGTGCAGGTACACCAGCCTGTATGACAGTATATAAAGTGCATTACCTATTCAGGTTTAATTTTCATGTTTTCGTCAAAGTGTGTTAGAAGGCTCTTATACCTCCACCTTAGCAATTAGCATCCATTCTCTCAGCCAGTCAAGAAGTCAGCAGTCATTACCACATGCTGCTCACTATTATTTTCTCTCAAGCACGTAATGTATACTCGTGCAAACACGTTACTATGATTAGAAGCTCCAGCCTTGGAAAACATGTTAGGGACACGTACACTTCTTCTGTTAGTTTGTGCACTTAAAGAGAGTGGGAGGCAGAGGGGAGAGAAAAAGGTAAAGTGTTTGTTTATTAATCATCCCTTTCAGATGGAGAGGGGCCTATGCACCATGGAGTGTGTTCATCGTGGCTCAACAGGATAGAGAAGGGGGAGATGGTGCCGTGTTTTGTCCGAGGGTAAATATCACAATATTTGAATGTTCCATTTGAATTTGGCGCCCTCACGCCGCTGCGTCGTGACGTCATGTGAAACCCACCTATTAGTGTGCTTAGGAGGTGCTGGTCGGCAGATTTTAGTACCTCTGGACAGAGCCAGGCTAGCAGTTTCCCTCTTTTGCCAGTCTTTGTGCAAAGCTAAGCTAACAGTAGATTCATATTTTACATAAGGACATGAAAGTGGTATCAATCTTCTGATCTAACTCTTTGCAAGAATACAAACAATTGTGTTTCCCAAAATGTCAAATTAATACTTGAAGTGAATTTCACAAGCTTTGTGGTCACTGTTTGGATATTTTTTTACTTTGATCATGTATTAATTTTCTTTTGTCCATTTTTTTCCTTATTATTATGTTTGTCATGGTTTCAGGGCACCATCATTCCAACTCCCCAAAGACAACCAAGCACCTTGTATCCTGGTTGGTCCAGGAACAGGTATCGCCCCATTCAGAAGCTTCTGGCAACAGAGACTATATGACCTTGAACACAAAGGTTGGTGTTTTCTCCCTACTTAGAGATATTTATTACTACAGAGAAGCTTTGCAGTGGATTTTCACTGCACTACATGAACCTGTAGACAGAATCTTCAGTTTTATGGCTGATTATGTGAATTTCCAGGACAAACTGATTCATTTATTCTTCCAGTTAAAATGATGTCATATGTGCCTCTGAAAACAAATAGATCAAATCCCTATCAGAGATTTAAATAATACACAAAAGTCCAGACTGTCATTTCTACATGTCCATTCAGAGCAGCATAGTAACTGCCTGTCATCTTTCAGGGATTGAATCGTGCCCCATGATCCTGGTGTTTGGTTGTCGGCAGTCTGAGATGGACCACATCTACAAGGAGGAGACCATCCAGGCCAAGAACAAAGGAGTGTTCAAGGAGCTCTACGCGGCCTATTCCAGAGAACCCGGCAAACCAAAGGTACAAGAACTAATCTGTGGATGAATCAGCTTGTCACAAACTTTCTTTGGACTGCTGTGTGGGTTTGAAATAAGATTGGAGTAGAGAAAGGGCTTAATAGAAACAGCTGTGCTTATATTATGGAGTACACATGTTCCAATTCACATCATGCATTTCCGTTTTACAACGTCTGACTGTTGATTTTCAGGTAAAATGTTTATTTTTTTGCAGTCCTCTAACCTTTACGTCTCTGCTTCTTTTGCTATTTCGAATGATTCTTGTTTTGTTTAGTTATGTTCCTGTTAGCAGTGATGTTCAGTAACTGAAGTTAAAAGAAGAACAGAATATACAGAGCATAATTTTCCATACTCAAGAATTATTTAGTCCCTGGGCACAACAGTCTTTCAGCTTGCAGTCTGCAAATTCTACTTCATTTTACTTCGTTCCCTATCTGTCAGGGCTCTCCTCACTCTCACATTGTTACTTTTCCTACTTTTCTCATACTTGACTTCTTCATGCACACTCATCATTCCTCCTCTGCTTCTCTGTCAGAAATATGTACAGGATGTACTGCGTGAGCAGCTGTCAGAGACGGTGTACCAGTGCCTGAGGGAGGAGGGGGGACACATCTACGTGTGTGGGGATGTTACGATGGCCGGAGATGTTCTCAAGACTGTCCAGCAAATCATCAAGCAGCAGGGCAACATGAGCCTGGAGGATGCTGGCTTCTTCATCAGCAAGCTTCGGGTAAGAGAGAGGGAAACAGTGCAGTTTCACTTCATCATGACGTTCACCATTAAATCGCACTAAACAGCTTGGAGTGATGATAGTGTCAGGAGAGAGAGGGTCACCAGTTTGACTCCTAGAAAGCAAAAATAGTGAATGAAAGATGATTTCTTCCATTGAGCAATGTGGTCAACCCCAGTCGAACAGACAAGGATCTACCTCACAGCTTTTTCACCTGAATATATGTGACCGAGTGCTAAGCATGGAGCTGCTGAAAAACAGAAGGCATGTTGAGTCAGCATTTCCTGAAAAAAAAAAAACAAGGTTAAAAAAAACCAAGCCGACAGTTACCTGTGTGTAGTATACAAATTAGATGTTTTTTTAGTACTGTTCAATGAATCTGTAAAATACAGTGACTTCAGGCATCTGGAGACAATCAGTAAATACAGAGGTATAAAGAAAGATCTCACCATTCTATAGTGCAACATTGCATGATGATGAAAATAGAACATACACAAAATGAATGCTACTACAAATACTGTGTATTGTGTATATTCAACTTTGAAATCAAGTAAGCAAAGAGTTAAAATTGGGAAAGTTATCTACCTGGAATATGACTGATCGTGTGCTCACCTGTGCTACCTGCTGTAGTGCTTGGATGAAATAAAAATCTGCATCCTTTCATCCTGTCATTCCATTGATTAGCCCTGCTCTATCCCTGGTCTTCAAACCTACGCAAAGGAAGATATTCTGTATGCAGTGTGAATAGAGGACTCTCAAATACAACCTCTGCTGTGAACTTAAAGAGTCTCTGAAACCATCAAGTCTTTTTTTAGTTTTAAGTTTTATACTATGGAAAAAAGCCCTACTTAACAGGACTGCCACTAAAATGTCTACATATGTTTTTTCTTTCTTTCAAATCAGGCCTGTCATTCACTGTCAAACAATATCGAAAGCAATATCTATCTCACATATTCTTCCCTTTACTTTCATCATTTTGCTGTTACCAGGATGAGAACCGTTACCACGAGGACATCTTTGGTGTCACCCTGCGCACCTATGAGGTCACCAACCGGCTTCGTTCGGAGTCCATCGCCTACATTGAGGAGAGCAAAAAGGACTCAGATGAGTAAGTGGTTTGTGTCTTTAGTTTGCAGCATTTCCAACAGGGAGCTCTATCTGAGTTTTTTTTTTCTAATGTCAGATAGGAGGATATAAAAACACACAATCCTTTTTCCAAGATAGGCCTGTACTTGAAGGAAAAAAAAACTTCTCACTGGTTGAGTTAAACCTTAGCAGTTCTTGTGAACTTTTAAATGTCAGTGCTAGAGGAAGGGCCTTAGGGTTGATCCTATTCCCACTATTACGCAATGCGCTTAGCAAGTTTCATGGCAATATTCTCGGTAAAGTATGAGATATCCTGCGTGCTGTGTTAACATTTTGGCTTTTTTGAGACACAAATGACCACCACTGCAAATTTTACAGTAACTAGCTCAGTAGATTTTGACATTTCTTGCCGACTAGTGGATAATTTTGGTGATGGTGTGGAAGGAATGGTCAGGGGTTCAACAGAGAGTCATCCTCTTGGGACTATAAATATCCACGGTAAATTTCAAAGTGTTGTGCAGAGAGACTGACTGCTTGTCAAAAACAGTGAAGTTGGGCTGTCCCAGTCCATGAGCTAGTCTAGCATCCATACACGCTGGTTACTCGCTATCTGAAACACCATTTATTCATCTTTTTTTTTTTTTTTTTTTTTTTTTTTTGGTACAGCCAACTGAGATTTATCTCCACCAGCGAGATTACCAGAGCAGCTTTAGTCAAACTCCAATCTGCAACCTGTAGTTGCTGGTGACGCTGATGTGTTATTACTCCTAGTTTCAGATGAAAACAGAGTGGGTAACCATGGAAACCTGTGGAGAAGGGCCTTTAAACTAACAGGATTAGAGTGAAAGCGAGTGGCTCTGTTCCATTTCTGTTTTTGTTTCCGTCGTTATTTGTGCATATTCAAGATTAAACACTTCATATACCCTTGCCATGAGAGCAAAACAAGGGCCCTACATAGCCACTATGGCTCATTAAGTACCAACATAATGCATCACAGACGATGGTTCCTGTGTGGATTGTCACTTGAATTTCACATTTGGCCATCAAAGCCCCTGCTTGCTGGATGAGTAATGACTGTAACATCTCTGTTTCTGTGTCTCTGTTGTTCTCTGTCTGTCTGTCTTTCTGTCTGCCTGTCCTTCTGTCTTTTCTGTCTCAGGGTTTTCTGCTCGTAGGTCTATGAATCGGGGGCTTTCCGACAACCAGTCTGGAGGACACAGCAACGCTGGTTAAAGAATACTGTGCCACTTTTTGTACTGTAAAAAGAAATGGGTTACTTTTTCTTTTTTTTTTTTTTTATACCACTTTAATGTTTCTGTTGGGCTCTGCGATTTTGTCTGTAGCAAGTTGGAAATGTTCTGTTCTCTGAGAATCTGTTTTGCTTGTTGATGATACTTCCAAAAATTATAAATTGATCATTTTGATTCATAATGTGTGCACCTAGTGTAATGACCTGCCTCATTGTGAATGCATGACCAAGACAAGAATATACTCAACAAATATAATATACTCTGTGTTATTGTTACAGTAAAAAAGGCTTTTATTGAGGTTTTATATTTGCAAGGAAATGTGTGGCATTGACAACAGACATTTCTGGTGTATGAATTTAATCGACTTTAGATTTCAGGAAAGAATCAGGGCTGATCAAATCTATCTGGGCTGTCGGGCTGTTTTTTTTTTTTTGTATTGTTTTTTTCTTTTACATCAAAGGTTGTGGTTTCAGGCAAAGTTAGAAACATGAAAGATGTACAGGCATGCAGATGGACTGGCGTATTGATATGTCATCCTGAATTATGAAAACAGCGATTCTGTCAGAGCCTCAACAAACATATTATCTGGCTCTTCACTGGCAGTCCATCAGAATGCATCAGCCTCTGTGCCAGCTCTCTTCTTAGTGGCCTGTCCATTCTCCGATAACATCATAATCTCATGTGTCCCTGCTGGTACTTACCCACCCACAACTGCTTCAGAGGAATGTGGACAGCAGACATTAAAGAAGAAATTTGAACTTGTGTTACTACACTTTTAAATAAACTCCCATTTTAGCAAATAAAAACTTCTTCAGAGCTCTCAGGTTTTATTGGATTATAAATTATTATTCAATATATTACTGACATACAATATTCATTCTCTTTCTCGCTGAGAGTAAGATGAGAATATCAACACCACTCTCATGTCTGTACGGTAAATATGAAACTACAGCCAACAGTCGGTCAGCAGGCGTTCAAACAAAAAACAGCCCTGCAACGAGTTGCGTTGGTGGTGGCGTGTTTCAGGTACCAGTGAGGCATGGAATGCAATCCAGGATGTCCATATGGAGTAACAGATCTGTGAATCTGAAGGGTTATCAAACACCAAACAAACACGCTCAGTTTTTATAATATTAAGAGACACAATTTTACAACTCTTGGAAGTTACCACAACAACAACTATCTTACATTTTGTCATGATGATCACCAGATGATGTGCTGCATTCCAGCAAAAACTGAACCAGGTTCAGCTTTTTTGACAACTCTGCATTGAAATTTGTCTGGAACAAAACATTGTTAAAGGGGCAATAGGTAAGAATTGGCCAACTGTTCAAGTCATACTCCAAATAAATAGGGGGCAGCACATTACCAGAAAGTTGGACTTTCCTCACCTACTGTAAGAAACAAGGAAACGCACTCTTTGATCGCTCCTACCTCCTCCTCTTCCCCTGTGCTATTGTCACTCTGTCCAAAGGGCACACCGGGACAAATTCCAGTGGGCCACCCCAAAAAGATTTGTTTTAGGACCTTGTGCTTCCCAGATCACATCTGGCTTATCTCAGTTTCGCCCAGTGGTCACCTGTTGAGCGATTTCAGCATCATAATCCCTCTGCCTCTTGCCTTACATCAAATATGCTTCTGCCTACATACACTACACTCACTTTCTCTTTTGTCTCTTTGCATGATTTTGTGCAACCCTGCAGCTCATATGCCACTCTTTCACTGTGACCTGACACCTGCTCAGTAGCATCAGCATGCATGTGTGTGCGTAGATGTGTGTGTGTGTGTGTGTGCGTGCACGCCTGTTCCATATAAAAATCATTGTAAGTTTATGCATCTCTGTTTGAGTGGGTGTAAACATGCATTTGCTCAGGTGTTGTTTTTACATGATTCTTCTGCTTGTTGTCTGTTACCTTATCAAACTGGTCAGATTTTAAAATAAGCACGACTTTGTTGCTCTGGAATTCACACAAGCCTGCAAATTTAGTCTTACAGATGGTGTTTTGGTAACAGGAAACTGCCCACATGGCTTTTAGTTTTGATCTCAGTAGTTCAGTCCGATTGTTATAAGTTCCATGGGGTTTTTTTTTCCCATTCAGAGACAAGAGGCAATGGCACTGTCGCTGTGGTCATTTGCTGCTTTCCAATGAGTCAGGGTTGTAATCTGAATATATTTGTGCAGGGGCTACACTGTTTATTGATCACTCACTCTGCAGTAACCCGTGGCTTTTCTTGTCAGCTTCTGAGTCTTGTTTGTTCCCTTTCTTTGTCTTTGATTCAAATTACAGATAGCTGTCAGCATGATTAACAGATTTCAATGTGATTTTCAAACATCCCTAACAGCTGCTGAGAATATGGTTTTTTTTTTCCGTTTTGTTTTGTTTTCTTTTTCTGAGTTAACTATTTTTACTGCCTGGAGAAAATGGGTGATTCCCATTATCCCCACTGTTGTTCTGGATGAATGTCTCCTCTGTATAATTTGTTTAAACAGGTTTAGTTTAATTGGAATAAGAGCCGTCAAGAAAATGTCTGTGATGTAAAATGTGCAACAGGAAAACAATTGATACAAGACATAGCTTCTATATATAGCTTCTATATATATATATATTCAAAGACAAGCTATAAAATATAAAGAGTACTACTTCGATCTTTTCTAAGAATGTATTTTGATTATGTAAATGAGCACTATGACTCTGCTTGATTTAAAAAGAATATTCTCTATTGTGTCTCATATCCTTTAGGTATGGGGATAAAACAGCAGCATTAAATAAATGCATGGTGATCTTCTGTCTCCTGTTCATATTTAAAAAGCTCTGTCTATTTACCAGCACTGTGTCAGTCAGTGAGACTGTATTGTGAGGTCCGGCCTTTCTCACAGGGCTTTGGATGCTAAAGACTTTCTTGAGGGGTTTTTCCTTTTTCTGTGTCTGCATATTGCTGCTGCTATGAACAACTCTGATCCAATCAGCCTCTGCTATAATGACCTTTGTTGTGTAATTGATTGAGGATATTCCATTTTAATGCATCAACTGCAAGGACTTTGCATTTACTTACAAATAAAGAGAAACATTTACAGAATATGTCAACACAGTTGCTTGGCTTGTTTTTCTTGTTTACAAAACAAATAGGTCAGGTTTGAAAGGTTTATTTCTGCTCCAGGGACTTGTTTAAGGTTGAAGCATTTTAGCTTGAAGGTCACGTTTATATGTTTATAAAGAGCTTTTTCCCTGAAAAACAGAGTTGCACCAAACAAGCCATGTGCTTCCCCTCCTCTTCCTGTCTCTGTGCTGTTCATCATGGCTCACAGACTGAGATGCCTCTCAGTGCCATGGAAACCTGTCAACTAAACAAGCCATTCAAACTTTACACAGGGACTCTGATTGGTGACTGGCTGTCAGGTAGTGAGGCACTGGCCTGTCAAATTAGCCCAAAGGATTTGACCCTCCTACTGAGCAAGATAGGTTGCATGAGCATATACTGCACTTCCTGCTGGTCAAATGCAGTGCAGTGATTTCACCCACAACCAAAAAAAGAAAGACATAAAGGCAGACAAAATATACATAGTTCTCAGTGCTATTATCATCAGCACTCTGTATCGAAGTCATGGTTCATGGGAAGAAGTTGGCCAAGGAGACGCTGCTGCCTTCTGTGCTGGAGGACGATGACGCAGAAACAGAAAGTGAGAAGCTGCAGCTGGGGGAGGTAGGAAGTTGACCAACCAGCCTAGTCTGTGAATTCTTAAGCAAGGGAAGTGTGATCAACCAGATAGGCAGGTGAAGGCATACAGGACTGTTCAGAAGCAAAACTTTATGGATCCTGGCATTAAATAGGACACAGGAGAGGGACTTTTGGCAAGAATGCAATGCATGTTAAAGCCCAGCAGGGGTATGTTTGGTTTTAGAAAGGAGGTCTTAACCTCAACGCCATCTCTGGGCACGTATGAGCAGATACACTCATCATTACAGGCTCAAAAATACAGGCCAAAGATCTGCTATTTCCTTTTTTCAGGACCTCTCTCATTTGACCTGTGTCCTCACATCAATTTATTTAACAGAGAAGACTCATGCCAAATAATGGTATTTCTGAGTAGCCTATTTAGTCCTGAAAACAACAATATATGACATGACTGGGGTATGTTGGGGATATGCCAAAAGACCATAAAAATAAATTCAATAAGAGACAGCTAAACAGCCTCTGGTTCAAAAGATTGAAGAAAGCTAGGAAGAAAGGTGGGGGGTGGGGCGGTACTTATAAAATCATGCAAGTTTAAAGATTCAAGTTAAGATGGTTCATCCACAGAAGTTGTCTAAAATGTAGGTATCAGTTTTATTCTCCTGGCAGATCAAGCACATCTATCAGCTCTCCTCACTCAGGCTGCCAACAGCAGTCTGCTGTGACGAGTCACGATGTCTTATTTTCTCATTCTCCATCCAGCGAAGAGCGAGCTGGACAGAGGTCGACGTGCGTGGGCCAAAGGACCAATGCTCAAGCCCTGATGGGAATGTGCTAGACAGAGGTGAAAGAGAGGGTGAAGAGGAAGAGGAAGAGGAGGAGGAGGAAGAAGAAGAGAATGAAGAGGTGGGAGGAGAAGAGTGTGTGATCTCAGATGAGGACTACGACACAGATTTGGAGCTCGGAGGTAGAGAAAGTTGATTTAGATTTTGCTCTTTCAAAAAAGTGGGGAAATGGCTCAGTGTTGTGAGTCATGTGTTTTAAATTAACAACTTCATCCTGTTATTTTCTGTCTGAAATATTATTTTATACAAGGCTCACAAAGTATTTTGATAGCGAGTTTTAATTTGATCTTGATCAGAACACGCATTGATCAGGCAAAGGCCTCCTGTCACCCCATCTGTTAATCTTTTCCCTTCTGGCTTTCTATCATCTCAATCTCCAAATGATTTCAGAAAAAAACTAAACAGACACTCCTACACATGCCCACCCACACATGTGGAGCCCTGTTCTGCATCTTAATGATTTCATCTCAGCCCTTTGTGTCAGGCTTCCTTTTCACCAGAACTGAAAACCATCTGGTATGAATGAGCTCCCCTGATAGGCTGAAATCAGCCACGAGAGAGTTTTCAATATCGCACTCAAAAGGTCCTCCTCGAGGGGAAACTGCCACATCTCTCCCTTTTCAAAGGGGTACTGATAACGAACAACTCAGACAGACACTACAGCCAGTGTCTTTATTTATGTTGCAGGTAAAGAGGAGGCATATGACCCGACAGGGCAGACGTGCTACATGGAGGCGTGTGAAATGTTAGAGGTGGTACCTGCCTCTTACTTCGTGCGGCACATAAAAGACAGTGAGCTGACCATGACGCATCGTGGGCTCGGGCCTCAGGTACTTTAATTACAATTTAAGGGTTGTACGAAAATTACCAGAAGGGGATTGGGTTCGAATTGGAGGAAGGTTTTGTTTTGTTTTGTTTTTTTGCTTGTTTTTGATTCTTTTACCTTTTTATTTTCACCCCAACTTTATATTGTCATTATTCAGGTGCAGGGCACAAATACTTTGGTGCTCACCAGCAGCCACTGACCTGCCAAGTTTGTCATTACTGTAACTGAATGAATTAAAAACAGTTTATTCAAAAACTAAGTGACAGCATTCGTTGGCAAAAATTACAGAGCTAAAAGAGACTGAATATGAAGCAACACGACTCCAACTGAATGATATCGCTGCTCCGATCTCGCTAAAAGCTGATCACGTATCATTGTTGTGTTTACAGTTTGTTTCCGCTGCCCCCAAGTGGACAAAAAAATCAGAAATTGCAATGTTGGTTACAGGTAAATGGGAGAGGGTGTTTTTTTTGTCAAGGAGAGGGGCCAAAGAAAATACTGAAAACAGTAGGGGTGCTTCATGCTTCATTAAAAAGTGAAACATCAGGTTCAGCCCCCCCTCCCCAGCCAAATGTTTTTCATACATTGCCTTAGACTGTCTGTGTGTATCAGCTTCATAGCCTGCAAGAGAGCTTTTCCATATCCTTAACCTGTTTCCCTCATCAGGGCAGTTTCATTTGGGGGAACATACTCACATTTAACCTGCCTTCGTGTAAAACGTTTAAACCTCCATGTGGAAATGTGCTCACATACCACACGCTATTAAAAGGTACATGTGAGTCTGAGCATAAGATTAGACTCTAGTGCTATGTCAGATCAGCCCAGACCTTTGTTGAGTGAATGACTCATTAATTCAAAGTCACATTCTCCTCCAGGGGACTGCACTGATCATGAGAAAGTCTGGGGTGCACTGTGTCAAGTGCAATGCAGCTGAGCTTCAAGGAGTTTTCAGTCATTTCCTAGGAAACAGATCACGCATGTACATATCTCTGCAGTACACTTTACATACGAGATTGCATAAGTCTAGGCCATTATATAGATCTTACCATTATACAATGAAGTGGAGAACCTTCACCTCTTCAAAGAGCATGGAGGCTGCATGCATTGATTTATTCTCAGAGAGAGCTCATTAGGAAGATCTAAATTCTAATTTACCTCCGGGGAAACGTTTTTGTATTTGATCCTAAATGACGGCAAATCCTTTTCACCTTTTAACTCATGTAAATGTAGCTTTATTATCTGGTCCTGTTGAGCATTATATAAAATGCCAAAGTCATGTCTACATGTTTTAATTTTCATATAACCCAAAAATATACTCAGATTTATACAGATCTACAAAGACCAAATCAAAATCAAAGATGCTATTGGCAGGTTTAGACCAAGAAACCTTACCACATTACATTTAAGTACATATAATGTTATATACTCTAGAAAAACATGAACAAAACTGAAGATGTAGATCTAGTAATTGTTTACGCTTAAACATTATACAGCCTAATTTTACCCCTCAAGTCTATAACAATTGGACACCTTTTCAATGGTTAATCAATGTAAAATTACTCAGTAGTTGTACTTCAGAGAATAAGGGTACACCCTTATGTCAAAAGGGTGATTTATGACCCCCTCAACCCCCCACCACGTGGCATAAGACCCGCCCCTTTGTGATGTCACTTCCTGGTCCCGCCCATCGACCCCTCCCCCACATCCCTGTATGACAAGAGTCAAAATGCAATGTTGTAGACTCTAAGGCGTCTCCTGACGAGGCATTTGTTGATTCGAGCGTGTCACAAAGGTGAGAAATAATGTCTCCTTCCTCCGTTTGCTACAACCTGCTTCCACCCCTCCAATTTGCTTCCGACGCTTCTATCCCTGGGAAACCCCCTCCCCGCATCATCACGCCTCTCCAGCAATTTTCTGCAGGACGATATAAATATATATATAAAAGCGTTTATAAAAGTTCTGAAAATACAAACGTTCAAAGTTGCAAAATAAAATAAAATAACATTGAGGAGCGACAAAAGTCCTTTTCCCGTTCTTTTAAAAAATACACCAAAAAAAAGCAAATAAAACATTTTGTTTTTTCTTAGAGGTTACCGCCGAAATACACTCTCCTCCGCGTGAAAACTTGTTTACCGGTAGGTCTCCTCAGAACAGCTATTCATTTAAACGTGTTATTTATAAAATGATTTAACCAGGGTTTCTCTTGTTAAAAGTGACTCCAGAGGTGCTGGAAGGTCCCAACTTAACGCAGTCAGACTACAGTAAGAGAGTATCTGAATCATAAAAAACAGCTGTTAACAACAAAGAGTTGTATGCAGGTCACTCACTATAAATACTTACAGATTTAGTAGAGCGCGCTGAGCGGTGTTTTGGGGGATCGCATACGTCTGTCAGTGGCCTTCGGTCACGGTGCTGCTGTCTGAGACTCCGCCGTGTTAAGCGTCAACATCAGTGGCGGTTTTTGGCACGGGCGAAACTGACAGCCGCCCGGGGCGGCATCACATGGGGGGCGGCGCAACCACGTGAAAAGAAAATCATCTGCGCCGCTAAGCTGTTTTCTATTATCTATCATATTACTGTGTGGGAAATTGGCCAATTCTCGCCGTCCTCATCTCCCAGCATGCACCACCAACATATGCATGTAGAAACGGCACCCTGACTCAAGGCGGTAGTTAGGTTGGAAGAGTGTGGGAGTCGTCCCTAGTGATGGTCCTCAAACACTTGAGGCTCCGACACGCGGTAGCTCATGAGGCAGTTGTATTGAACCACTGTACCAACGTGTGGTTTGGTCACTGACGTTTGAAGCACTTGAGTGACGTTCGAAGCAGGTGAGTGCTTCAGACGTCATACGAATCGCCTGATTGGTTCGGTTTGTTATGTGAATCACGTGGTGGGATCGAGTGTGTTCAGAGGTAGAATAGCTCTGTATAGTGGCGGTCATTTGAATTTTTCTTTGCAGAGTAGGTCGGTTTGTTGCGTTTGTTAGGTGTTTTGAGAGTTAGTTGTGTTGATAGTGTATTTTTGGAGAATCAGAATATATAGAGCAATAGATATATAAATTAGATATAGATAAAAAGTTATATAGATAGGTATATAGATATATAATCCTAAAAACATTAGATATAGATAAGACATATAGATTCATTACATATAAATACACACACACCCCAGCCTCATCTGTGCCGTCTGAATGGGTTTTTTCCAAGGCTGGGGAAATAGTTTGTAAAAGAAGAAACCGACTGAGTCCAAAAACTGTAGAAAAACTGCTGTTTCTTAATAAAAACTCAGTTACAAATAAACAGTTACACAAGCACACCCTCTTTACCCACGTATACATAAACCTCTTTACCAACGAAGCCCAAAACATACCATGATATAATCTGTATTTGCACCAGTACTATGTGAAAATGACATCACTCTGTATTTGTAGAGCAAATCTCATGAATGTAACAGCATCATTTCAATGTTTCACAACACAAAATATAAGTGAAGATTATGTAGGGTTACAATCAGCCATGCAAAAATAACAAACATTATTATTATTATTATTATTATTATTAATCCATGTGAAACCACATTATCATCTGGTGCAGTCAAACAGAAAAACACTAGTACCGAAGGCCAGCTCCAGTCATCGATGGAGTTTTTGGAAAGGACTGGCCTTCGGTCGCGGTGCTGCTGTGTGTGTCCCACCATACAACATTGCACCGTGGCCTTCGGTCGTGGTGCTGCTGTGTGTGTCCCACCATACAACATTGCACCGTGGCCGATTTTTATTTTTTTTTATGATTTTTATGTTCATAGCTGTTTGTCACCTTTCGTTGGAAAAAACCCATTCAGACGGCACAGATGAGGCTGGGGTGTGTGTGTGTGTGTGTATTTTTATGTAATGAATCTATATGTCTTATCTATATCTAATGTTTTTAGGATTATATATCTATATACCTATCTATATAACTTTTTATCTATATCTAATTTATATATCTATTGCTCTATATATTCTGATTCTCCAAAAATACACCATCAACACAACTAACTCTCAAAACACCTAACAAACGCAACAAACCGACCTACTCTGCAAAGAAAAATTCAAATGACCGCCACTACACAGAGCTATCCTATCTCTGAACACACTCGATCCCACCACGTGATTCACATGACAAACCAATCAGGTGATTCCTATGACGTCGGAAGCACTCATCTGCTTCAGACGTCGTTCAAGTGCTTCAAACGTCAGTGACCAAACCACACGTTTGTACAGTGGTTGATTCAGATACTCTTACTGTAGTCTGACTGCGTTTTAACAAGAGAAACCCTTGTTAAATAAATCAGGGGTCATAAATCACCCTTTTTGGCATAAGGGTGTACCCTTATTCTCTTACGTCTCTGACTGAGGGAAGAGTACATCCTCTGGAAATGTGAAAATGCATTGCCTGAAGCTCTTAGCAACACAGTTTGACATTTTTGCAAGCTTCCACTGGTCCATAACGCTGTAAATTAAAGTTGTAAAAGTAAATCCATTCCTTAACAAGCCATTTCCCAAAGTTTCAGCTTCAGTAACATCATTCAGACAGATTAAATTGGATTTTAAATAAGTCTTCATCTGTCAATCACAGTAGAAGTAAAGTAACTCAGTGCAGCTGCAAAAGGTTATTTATGTAATGTCTTGCAGATTGATAGGCTTCTCAAATGTTACAGAAAGATACTCTTCGTGCATTTAAACACACTATCCTCTGATGGGGTTGTTTCTGCTCTCTTTTTTTTTTCAGATCACGTTAGCATAAGGCTTCATGCACTCAACTTTCTCATTAGTCGTGCTGGAAACTATAATTTTCATGTTCTGCGAGCTTCATTTCTGACCCACGCCTCCACACAGCTCCCTTCTGCTTCATTTGTCTCACACAGGTTTAATATTTCTCTCTCTCTGTCTCTCTGTGTCTCTCTCTCTCTCTCTCTCTGCCCACCTGCATCAGTACATCTACTCTTTTAACTGGAATACAGATAAGAAAATATACTGCAGTGAACAAACAGAAGAATTTCACTTTGAGGAGGGGTTGGTTGTGTGTTTGCAGGGCACCAAAGCACTGGCGGTTCCCCTGGTAACCAACACTTCAATACTGAGGCTGAACCTGCGAGATAATTGGATGGAAGGAATGGGCGGAGCTGCCATAGCCGAGATGTTAAAGGAAAATTGTTACATTACAGGTGGTTTTACTGGGCACTCAAGCATGCACACATTTTCTTTTCCTTTTCCCTTACTCTGCCTCACCTTTCTCCAACAAAAGTGCTGCCTGCACTCGTAAGCCACTCTCACCTCAATTACATGCCACAGCATAGGATTTACCATCTGGGGTCCCTGTTTAATATTTGTTAAATGTCATTCATATGTGCAGTTCGGGAACATATGGGGGGATCCATGGAGACTGGCTCCTGTGAGTCATGCAGGTTCTTCAGGCTGGCATTATTGTTAACATCCTTTGTCATTCAACTTTCAGATGTACTACAATTTTATATATACAGTATTTTTAAAATATACAGTATTTATAAAAGGGACTGTTTTCATTTGAATTTAAGTGAAATCTCTGAAAGGTTTGAAATTTGATGGCAGTCTGTCTGATAGTCCAATAGAAACATTTCTATCAAAACCACAAACGTCAACCTCATGGTGGCGCTATAGGCAAAGGTCTGGGAATCACCAAAGTCAATAGGATTTGTCATTTGGGAACAATGCATTTATCAAATTATTTTAGAAAAAAAATGTAATCACCAACGTACTGGGGGCATTATGTGAAAGGTCAGGGGGGTCACCAAAGTCAGATGGATTCCTCCTCTGGGGACCATGAATGTCTGTACAAAATTTTAGGGCAATCCGTCCAAGAGATGTTGAGGTATATCAGTCTGGACTGACTGTCTGCCTGCCTGACAGAGCCATGCTACCAGTGTGGCTAAGAATGGCAGATATGACCTTAAAATTCCAATGGCTTCCCATTAAAGAGTAAAACATACTTCTTTTGAACTGCTTTCAAATTAAAATGAAGTTTTCTATATTTCCCACCTAGGGCATTTCCTCAGAGAGGGGAGATGATGAGTGAGAGGGATGTCTAACAATAACCAGAACCTTTTGATAAAGGTGAACTTTAAATTGAAGAAATGGATGGGAATAATTTTGGATGTTTCCAAAACAGTCTCTTCAGTAGTAGTCTGACTACCAGATGCAACTGTGAGTCAGGTCACTGTCACAGCTGATTCATTGTATAAAGCTATAAAACACATCTTTTGATATCTCAGCTTATTCTCTCTGGACCCTTTTTGTAATGGAAAATGCATCAGCTTCTCCTGACAAGCACTGTTTTTTGACCAGCCTCTTTTCACCTTTCATGACCTTTGACCTGTGTACTTGTGTGTCAATCTCAGATGTGGATCTAGCCGACAACAGTCTCGGGGATTATGGGGCCAGAGCCATTGCTGATATGCTTAAGGAGAACAGCACCCTGGTGAGCCTCAACCTGTCAGGAAACCGTTTCACAGACCGGTCTGCCGAACACCTCGGCCCAGCTCTCATCACCAACACCAAGCTACAGCACCTCGACATCAGCCACAATGCTCTGAGAGAGCGTGCAGGTAGCACAGCAATTAGTTACACATGGCAGAGGTCTCAAATTTTCTGTGAGGCACTGGCCTTTCACAGAATGAGCAGTATCCATGGCTCCCATTTTTATTAGGCTGATATTAAAGATTTACACTGTGAATACATATTTTCACATTTTTTTCCGTTAGCAGCACCAGACAACAGAACTTTTCAAATTATACATGGCATCAATAAATAGAAAGGACATCTGAGGAGGTGTGAGTAATGAGGTGTCAAGGTCCAGTTTCTCTGGGCAGAGTTCTCTCTTTCTCTCTGTCTGCTTTTTTTTTATGCAAAGAAAACAAAGTTAAATCTGATATTTCACTATATGATAGATATATATACAAAAGTATATGGACAGCTGAACAAAGCAGTGCTTTTAGAGGTCAGGGGTCCAACTTTAAACTTCAGACTTTGACAGTTTGGAGTATGTTATTGTCCAAAATATGCTGCATTAAGATTTCACCTGTGGCTCAAACCTTGAAAAACAGCACCAGAACAAAAGTACACAAAAATATGCAGACAGATATGCAAACAGTGATAAAGAAGTATAATAGTATTGCCATTTGGACATAATTCATAAACTTTCCATGTAGATAACTGCTCAGTGAAAAAAATAGTACATTTCAGATTAGCAGAATGTTTTAATTGACATGACTAACATTAACACTTAATACATTAATACAAAACTATTTTACTTGTATCTTCTTTTGTCCTCACATGAATGAGTGAATGTCCATTTTAAAATTACAAGTAGCTGTTGAAAGCAGCTGTCTAAGTGAAGCCAAGTCCTGTTTTTTCTGCCTTATCTAATGGTAATTGAATCTACTCTAAATACCTTTAAACTGACCAATCGCTCTGAAGAGTGCAGTTTCATTTAACGTTATGACTATATGCAATTACCGGCATCGACGATTATGAGATTTTTTGAAAACCATTCCCATAAAACCAGTAAGAGTTTGCTGTCATAATGCAGCCTTATCTCTAAGAAGTCATAGGACAGAAGGCAGCAGCAGACTGTGGCATTCAAAGGACAAGAACATTTCGCCTTCATTAAAACCTCTTTCAATTACACTGTGGATGAGCTTTGTGACAGGCCCCTTGTGGAAGAATGGCAGACCAGGATGCACTAAGCATTTGATGTAGGTAATTGAAAATAAATCTGTCTGTGGGAGAGGGGACACACCGTGTCTCATTGCCATACGTGTGTCTATGATTCATCCCCACAAATTCAATTCTGTTGTCTCCCCCTGCTGAAATATCAAAGGACATCCTCATGGGTTTTGAGTGCACTCTTCCATATAGTAGGTCCCTGAGAGAAAGTATACCTCTCAAACACTCTCTGTTATTGCTTTTCCAACCAAGCACAGTAAGAGTGTCTTTTTCTATGATTATGAACCGCTGAGTGGCGTGCACTTTCTTATCCCTGTGATAAAGTGGGTGAGAAGATGATGGGGATCTTTCTCTTTGGGATCTTTGCCTCTGCAGTCCTCACTTACAAGTGCTTTTATTGCATGAAACACACAATCACACCATCTCAGTGGAATCTACTACAGATATGATAAATCCCACAGAAGTGGGTGTCTCTGTGATTGATTTTAAAAACGTACTTCTGATTATGCTTTCTTACCACTATAATATTTTAAACATATAAAATATTGTGCACCAACACAATATTTGAAACAACTGCCATTTTGAGTCTGTCAGATATTCTTAGTTTTTACAAATGATCAAAATTCAACTCTATAAATTGAGCTTTTATTTTGTCATACTAACATTGAGTTTTCTTGCTTCACCCTCTCTCACCCTCCACTCATAAGGGCAAACCCTCGGAGACTCTCTATCAGAGAACACAGGGCTGAGATCACTAAGTCTGGCATGGAACTGCATTCGAGGAAGAGGAGCTGTGATGTTGGCCAATGGCCTCGGGGTAATGTACCTTGAAATCAGTGTTTGAACACAATTAGTTTTTTTTTTTAACTCATGCACAACAAATGAAGATCTGCAGGTAATGCAATGAAGTGAAGGATTAGACCAGGACACAGTTTGTTTTTTAGTTCTTCAGTATTCAGCATTTAGTAAGAATCAGAAACATTGCTCATGTCAGGTTAAAAACACTTGTAATAGCACTTTTTAAAACTCTTTCGCCAGTAACATTACTGAGGTCCAGCTCTAATGTTGGGTGATAAGCTCTGGCTTGCAGTCCGTGTTCCACTTCATCCCAGGGGTGTTGGAGGTTAGGGGTTCAAGTTGCTGTCCAGTTCATTCCAAAGGTGCTGGATAGAGTTGAGGACACCAGCTGAGGAAATCATTTCTTTATGGACCTGGCTTTGTGCATAGGGGCACGATCATGTTGACCCAGGAAAGCAATTCTCCAAATAGTTCCCATAAAAACAGCCCCAGACAAAAGTGCACAAAAGTAGCTGGACAGGCATCTCTACACACTTCTGGCCGTAGAGTGCACATAACAAAGTGTTTTCTATTGAAACGTGACCTGACAGTGAATGTTGGATAAGCCATGGGGATCTTGAATAGCAGGATTAGACAGCTTGCAATGTGACTGTACAAACAAGATCATGATATATTCTGGCGATGCTGTTCTGAAAGTATAAACAGAATGTGTATATTAAGTTTGATGATATGATTCAGTGATGCAGCTTGACAGTTGCTAATAGAGGGAGATTTATCATAACCTGGCTAACTCACTTACCCTACTTTGTGAAACAGCCCCCTGGTCTTGTAATCACCAAGCTTCCCACTGCAGGAAAGGCAGGAGAGTGAAACAGCCTTTTTTTTTCTTTCCATGTCTTAATGACAAAGATGGTCAAGGAGACCCTGATCACCATGCTGCAGTGACAGGTTTGATTGATTTCAAGTCCTGAGAGGCTCATTACTTCAGGACTTAGACTGCTTTCTCACTTTAGATTAAGGTGTGTCTTTGGTCTTCCGTTGATCTTGTTAAAAAACTTGTTCGAGTTTTACTTGTTTGTGCATTTGTAATGATCAACCATCTTTATATAAACACATATTTTTTCTGTTTTTTAGGGAAACATTTCCCTTAGAACAGTGGATCTGTCATATAATGGCTTTGGTAAAGAAGGAGCCATGGCTCTAGGACAGGCTCTGAAAGAGAACAACGTTTTGGAGGAGCTGAATGTGAGGTACGACCCTTTGTTATCTTGGTATCTGATAATCAGGTTAGGTCACAATAACTGAGTTAGAAGGGGCTGAGGCTGCAACTTCAGTTTGGATAATTCTATTCTAAATCACAAATGAAAGCAAATGACATCTTTCACTTTGTTTGTTACTAATTGTGAGGCAAAACTAATACAAAGACTCCTGGTGTGGTCAATAATAATCTTTTAACAGTGGTCACCTTGTTCTTAATGGGAGACTGCTACCATAAACAAAGTTGAAGTCACTCAGCTGCCCCTTCTTTAACTTCTCAAGCAAAATAAAACTTACCTCAGAAATTTCCAGAGATCTCTGCTCCGTAGATGAATAATGCCATTTAAAAAATGACACTTTATGATTGCTTTCCTCACACTCCAACACACTTTTTTTTTTTTGCTCTCTGCATTTGTTTCTCGCCACAGTAACAACCGAATACCCCCTGAAGGAGCCATCCACCTCGCCGTGGGCCTCAAAGTAAACAAGACAATCAAATCCCTGAATGTAAGCTGTTGAAAAGAGATTGGTTCTAGCTTCAAAAGCAAAGGGGGGCATTAGTGGGTAAAATGGGATAAAGAAATGGATCACTGTACCTTGTTTTAATGTCAACACCCAAGTTTCTTGGGGGCTCATCTCGACAGACAGCAAAAAAAGTTACAGAGAAGACACTAAATTAAGTTACAACCTGAGCACTTGATATTGATTACATGGATGGAGATTAGGTGTTTGATTGCAAATGCAAGTCCAAAAAGTTACCATGAGCATGTCAATCCGGGCAGTTCAAGATCTAAAAATGTAATCAGTTAAAAGTAACACAACTCAGTTTTAGCAACGACTGACATTGCCATCCGCTTTTTCCCCCTCTTTTATTCTGCATACAGTCTTCTTAAAACAATTGTTTTGGTTTATTTTATCTGGACAGTGTACGATAAATGTTATTTGGTCAACATTTAGAAGCCTAGGAATAAAGAAATAGTTCTGCATTTTGGAAAATTGATGGCTGATTTACTTCCCTTGCCACAGTGTTAGATGAGAAGACTGAGACCATTCTCATCTGTACAATAAATATGAAGCAACTGCTAGCAGACAGATAGCTCAGACTGGCATATGGACCGGAAACAGGGATAAATAGCTGTCCAGTTGTTTACTAACTAATTAATGTTGTATCTCAGTTAACTAATATGAGAGTGGTATTGATATTCCATTTTGAAGACCCATATTTCATCACCTGCATGACCAAAATCACACTACAGACCATATTCTTATGTCATATTCTCACATTTCTATTTTTTGTCTTTGGCCAGATGGGTAGGAACCCCATCCAGAATGCAGGGTGCTATGGCATCCTCAAGTCTTTACAGGAAAACCCAGATTCAGCCTTGGAAGCACTAGACTTTGCTGTAAGTCACACATACTGTCACCTCTACGAGAATTTCTGCAAATCTTCTCCTTTTTAAAGGAGACAAACTTGTTCACTAGCTAACATAGTGTATCACACTTTCTAGGGCATCACAGTGAACCAGGACTTTGAAGACTTGTATAACACAGTGAAAGAAATATTCCCTGCGCTTACAATAAATCATGGGGGCAGAATTGGCACATTCAGGAAAGCAAAAGCTTGAAAAGTGTTACCGTAATTGCTGTACTTTTATGCCAGAAAAGATGGAAGGAGTCTTGTCAAAGCCCTGTGGACATTTTCATCAACAGATGAACCAAAGGATGGATGCCTGCGAGGATGTCATTTTTAAAAAGCTTTCTTTCTTTAAAAAGACCCATGGGAGCATATCTTTCTGAATAAAATGTATTTAGAATAAGTAAATACTTGTTAAATACCCAATCAAATGAAAATAAAGATAATTCAGAGGTGGTTTGTTCATTTTCTAAAAGAAACGGTACATACACAGCTTGTATGCTGCTAGCGCTTGAAATATAATGTTAAATCCATTGAACATGGGCATACAATACAGGTATCGAGTTTGATTCTTTTTAGGTATGATCTGATTTGATGTTATATAATGTCAGTGGGTAGAATGATGGAGAGGATCAGAGAGCACCGCATTGTGTATGAAAAGAACTGAAAGTGGGTTGCACAAAAAGGATTTAAGTACTGCATGACTAGTCTAATAGAGAAACCAGCTTTGAAAGAACGGGCCACTATTAGATAAGAGACCTGTTTACTGCAGCAGGACAACTCAAACAGTGTTAGATACTGTAAGCTGTCATTTGGAGATGAATCCCTCCCACACACACCCAAAGATGATCTCCAACTCAATCATTTTGATTTCGCATGATTCATAAAAAACACCAGAAATATTTAGTAATATCATTTATGTATTTTTATAAAATATTTTTATAACTTGGTTAGGCCAAACTTATTGTGTTTAAATGTTTAAAAAGGATTGAAAGAAAGCAATCAAACAATTATTTTAATACTGTTTTCAGATATAATGTGGAGGTACTTAATGTTATCTGTACCTTGTCCTTTATCTGATGACTTTAGCTCCTTTGCAGAGAAAGAGTTTAAGATGTTTCATTACAAACAAAAATAAGAACAGGTAAGCAACCATACCAGTGGCAAAACTATAGTTCAACTGAGTTTTTTTTTCCCCCCAGTTAATAAATTCAGTGATTTAGTTTTACAATAGCAAATGGGTCATTCCTCATGATGCGTATTTTTTACTTATGATTAGATATTACATTTTTTGTAATGTTTTACTTACGGCTATGAATGACTAAACCTTTAGTTTAGTTGAATACAGGTGTTTTAGCAATGTGTAATGACTTCTTAAATATTCTTTTTCTTCAACTTTTTCTTCTATAATAATAATAATTATTATTATTATCTTTGTTGTTGCTACAGAATCTCTCATAAACACAAAAAACACAAAAACCACATAAAATAGTACACGGACAGTCAAAGCCTTGAGTTGTCGATTGGATATAGCTATAAGGAAAATAATGATAAAAAGAAATAAAATAAAATAGCATCATCCCACACAAACACGCTCAACTCATCGGGTCTGATCGATTGCGTGCGCATCGATCACTGCGTGCTGCGTCACTCAGCCACGCGTGTTTTTAAATCTCCGGCGGGCGAACTTACGTTGGCTCACGTTTAAAGGGAAAAGACGTCAAAACATCGCTGATACGGAGGTAAACATTAACCAGACCAGTGTGTCTGCGTGTCAGAAGAAGTTTTCACCTGCCAGTGAAACATGGCGACGGCCGCTTCTGTGTGGTCTAAAGGACAGATGTTGTACAGGTATTCTGTGAATCTGCACCAGGCCACCAGGTAATTAAGTTGTTGTTGTTGTTTGTTGTTTGGCTAGACATCTATTAAGATACCCGATGTAAAGTTACGTATAATTATCCGGAAGCTTCGTTGAGCGAGTTGCTAACAGTAAATTTAACTTAATTCATTTCAGGAGTTATCAGACATCCAGCTGTGGAAATCTAAACCCCTGACTAAAACATAACTGAGTAGACGTTTTGTTTACTATAGCCAGCTAATGTAACGTTAAACCAAACTTTATAAACCTGGTCTTTGTTTTTACGCCAGCATTTTGTTAACTGTGTGACTTCATATATTAAATTTTATTTATTTTTTTGATTCAAGTATAACACATTGTGGAAAATTATGTTGGCTAAATGTGGATCAGTGAGTACGTGCATTGCATTGCGTTGTACCTTTCATCTCAGAGAACAGGGTCATTATTAACACAACAACGAGGCATCTTTCCAAACCAGCTTTAACCATTTGCAGGGCCTCTGAACTTTGTCCTGTGAAGGTACACTGAATGCAGCCACTGGCCGTTGTCAGCGACTTATCTGTGCCTCCACACTCCGTGCATTTCCTCTGTGGCTGACCGTATTCCAAAATAAGTTTTTAGCTTTAACACTATGGCTGTGTTATTTTTGAGAGGGCGCCATGGGAAATTCATTTCTAATTATAGTTCCCAATTAAAGCCATTGGCCCATGAGGTTGTTAAAAGAGACGTCCCACTGACCTTGAAAGTTTGTCGTTTTTAGAATAATAAAATAAAAGCTTAGAAAGTGTTTGCGAACCAACAGACTGCCTTGAAAGTCCTATGCACAATCTAGCTCCCTAATCCATAAGTGGGAATATACCAACTGTTCTCCTTGGGCTGTTCTTGACTTGGCTTCAGATCCAGGGAAAAAATCCTGAAATTGAGGTTAATATTGATGTTGACATGGTTTCAAAATCATGAGTTTAGAAAAGCAGTGAAAGTCAATAAAATGTCCTTGGGTTTGATGTGCAGCTGAGCTCTGTTTAACACTGCACATGAGTATACATATTTTGTGTAGCCAGTGAAGCAGCTGACAGTTTACCTTCTGATTTCACTGACAGATTTTATTAGTCCAGTTTTGCTTTCAATTTAAAGTTTTTTATGTCTTTATGCAAGGAAGTTTCACGCTCACATTTTGAAAAGACAATTTATTTAAATGGTAATTCTGTTTTTGGCACATTTTGTGATTTTAAGCTATAAATAATTCAGTTTTACTCTAATGTAGAGGTATTACCGGTCAGAATAGTCCCTGTTTGCTTTAATGCCTTTATTATAGTCATTTTCAATTCGCTTACCTCGGAAGAGCTCCAGAAAGTACAGCCTGAAACACATGACAGATTCAAGTCTTCTCTCTCAGCTCTGTGACTTTGAGAGACAGTTATTCATGTTCAAATACTGATTGGAGCCTCAGATATTAACAATAGTTCATAAAGTGGATGATTTCCCCTTTATTCACTCTACAGTGTGTGAAGAGAAGTTGTTTGCCAAAGACACAAGCTACGGCATTCAGCCCACTCACTCATACAGTATGCAGGTTTTTAAAATCAAAGGATATTAGCATGACTGTCTTTTAGCCCATATGTCATGCACATCTCTATGTTCCTTTTTTAAGTTTTTCTTTTTTTCTATCAACAACTTCTGTGTTTTATGTTGCTGCTTTGAGTCTTTGTGAAACTTTCTTTCATCTTGTTTCTGTGTAGGAGGTTTTCAGAGAGCAGTGACAAAGGCTGGTTTCGTTCCTTATTTGTGCACAAAGTCGATGCCAGGAAAGATGCCCACTCCAACCTGCTGTCAAAGAAAGAGACCAGCAACCTGTATAAAATCCAATGTAGGCAATAAGACCTTTTACTTACTTACAAGTGAGGGTTTATTTTCTTCCAGCATGGGGTTACACAAATGAAGATGGTACGGTTGCATCGTATTGTCATGGAATGGATTCTGTTTCAAGCCTCAGCCGTCGCTCATTCATCCACACTGGCCTCAGTGACCTCAGAGAAAAATTAAAGTAACACGGTAGACAAGCTAACAAGCTAACAAGTTATTTGCTATGCATGCATCTCATATAGGCATCTACAAGTTACAGCATAGTCGTATGATGTATCAAGACTGAAAAGTTTTATAAGCGACATCAAAACAATTTGCCTGGCTTTCTTTTGAGTCTGTGGCGATAACTGTGTCTGTCTCTTGTAGAGAAATCTGTCATTCTCCCCGAGCTTTGATCTTTTTTGTTGCGTACATCACACCATGTAGGGATTTCAATTTGAACACTCTATCAGCCGTAGCCTATAACCTATTGAAAGTGAATCAGTTTTGTATATAGAAGTCTTTGCTGAATTGGAGTGTGAAATTACTTTGTTGAAGAATTTGATTGTTGCTTGTATTTTAAAAAACACCCATTTCTGATAAGTTTTGCTCTCTCACTTTTTTTTTTTTAGTTCACAACGTCAAACCAGAATGCCTGGAAGCATACAACAGTCTAGAGTGAGTATATTCACTGCTTTAAAGAAAGATTCCCTGCATTACCTCCTCCAATCAAGTTATGTTTTCAGTCTTTTGCTTGAATAGTTGAGTTATAGACCATATTTCTATAATCAAGTGAACAGAGTAGGTTAGATATTTTTGTGCCAAGGACCTGCTAGATTTAGATTTTGTTGATGATACAGGTTTAGGGTTTCCCCCATTTACAAGATGGTTTTTATTCCATCATAATGATATTCTTACAAACTCGTAAGATTAATTTAGCGTAAAATTGAAGTAACAGGAATAATGCGTTTGGGGATAATAGCAATTTGGATAATTGTAGGCTTTATGCTCTCTGAGTGCCCTCTAGTTGGTTATCGTGGTAAAGTGACAGTATATCATAACTGTACACACATTCAGACAATCTGTGTGTGTGTGTGTGTGTGTCTCTGAAGGGTTTGTATTTATTTATTTTATGCCAACTTTAGGGCCGAAGTGCAAAATAGGCTCCATCACGACCAGGACTACCCATGTGAGGTGGTCGGAAGCTGGAATGCGCTGTACGGAGAACAGGATCAAGCTGGTGAGCAGCAGTGCAACAGTAAACAGAAAATATGAGAAAAGGATGGTGGAAAGTTTCACCTCTTATTGATCATAGTCATTTTCTGTCTGTATTTATCTGTCTCAAGGCCTCAGATACAATAGAGTGGCTGTAAACTGTTTGGCAGAGCATCACAGAGAAATATGCAGACACACAGACAAGCACACAGACACTACCATATGCCGACAGCCCTCTTTGTACATGTGATAGTTTACAGTGTATAATATACATTTAAGTGCATTCAGTGACAGCAAAAAGGGATCACAGTGATAGAGGTACGTCTTGGTTGTGTGGGTGGCATCAGTCCTCACACGGTGCTACAGTGACATCTGCTGTTCCTTTTCTGCAGTGCATCTATGGCGATACAGAGGAGGCTACCCAGCCTTGACTGAATGCCTGAAGAAGTTGAACAATAACAAGGTTTGCTGTAAACCTTGCTTCTTTTGTTAAACAACAGGAAATTCAGCGCAGAGATGCTAAAACGCTGACATTTAAAGTGCAACTTAGAGTGAATCAGGTTTTATCTCTACAGGATTGTAGAAAAGCACTCTATAGTGTATAATTGTATATTCCTTTTTAATTTTTTTTTTTAACTGAATACATTTTTATCTCTCTTCAGGAGTATTTAGCGTTTCGGAAAGAGAGGGCGAAAATGTTGATTTCAAGGCGAAACCAGCTTCTTCTGGAGTTTAGTTTTTGGAATGAACCACTGCCCAGACAAGGACCAAACATCTATGAAATGCGCACCTATCACCTCAAGGTGTCCACTAATATTACACATATAAAAAAGTGCAGCACGTTACTGTGTGTGTGTGTGTGTGTGTGTGTCCTGTGTTATTTACATTTACTTACCTACTCTTACTCTTTGTGTTGACGAGTTAGTAGCTGTTCACAAATGGAGACTTACTAATGAAAACACTATGTACACAGCTATAATAAAATCTGTTTGCTCCAGTTTTTCCTGCTTGTGCGTTCACGTGGGACAAAGTATTAGTAGGTCTGAAATAAAATAGACAAGCTAGAAGTTTTCTGTTGATCTGGTTTGACTGTGCTGCATCATCTTTTAGCACTTTCATTGATTATGGTCTGTGTGTGTCTGTGGGAAAGGATGATGAACTATGTCCTATTTTAGTTTAAACCCTGTTAATGTTTCAACTCCTCACATGTGTTTCAGCCAGGAACCATGATCGAATGGGGCAACCGCTGGTAAGACTCAACAAGATTAATTTCAAGTTAAAATACAAATTATATCCGTTGCCTAAACTTTTTCCAGTGTAAGCATTAAGAATCAGAGGTGTCGAGGTTATCAATCCATTCCTGAAAATCACATGTCTTACAACAGGGCGAGGGCAATCAAATACAGACAGGAGAACAACGAGGCAGTGGGTGGGTTCTTCTCACAGATTGGCGACCTGTATGTCGTTCATCACTTGTGGGGTGAGTATAACCGTATGTACTGTGCATGTTGTTTTGAGATTGATTTTGAAATAAAGCGGATCTATAGTAGGCCATTCATTGTTAAACAATATGCAGCCAACTTAAAGTGGAATGCTAGTAATGTCCTAACTGTCTTTAGCATTCAATACAATGAGAAAATACAATAAAATTTTGTGGTAGTATTTGGAATATATGACATTGAGTGTCCAACTAGCCTACCTCTGAAGGATGTGGATTCTCATAGATGGTCCAGGAGAGGCAGAATGACTGAGTCACCCCTCCGCTCACTGCAATTAACTAAACTTAGACTGACTTTGACTGTTTTTGCATCCACAGTGATGCAGAATGTTTTATTGCACTGCTATAAATTTAACCACACGTAATGTGATGAACTGTATGTGGATTGATGTCTTTTATTTGTTTTCAGCTTATGAAAGCCTCCAGTCCCGGGAGGAGACGAGAAACTCTGCCTGGCTGAAGGAGGGATGGGATGTAAATGTGTATTATACGGGTAGGAGAGATGCACTCTATGCACATAAATACTCCCTAGGAAAAATGTATCACTTAGTCAGAGCTGCTGTGTGCCTCATTAAATTACTTCTGTGTGTAACTGTGCGATATACAGTACAGTATTTTCTGTGGTGGTTTATGATAAAATGAATCTTGAATCATAAATCTGTTGCTGTTCAGGTTGAATATGTGTCTGAAGTTAAGTTACAGCATTCATTTAATCATAAAATTATTTATTCCAAACTATTTGGAGTTTAATATTTCTACCAAAATATTTAGAATATAAGTTACAACTATTTTAATTTCATATTTTCCCATAATCATTATAATGTGTTCTCTGTGGTGTTTCTAAAATCCCCATTTCCACTTGTCAGAAGACAGGTTTTGACATTTTTTCATATTACCCAACCTCAGGCAATGGCAACCAACTTAAAAAAAAAGTTTACTCTCCTGTCATTCCTTGTGAAGTGTATTGAGCAACAGATGAGAGGGCAGGGACAGATCAGTGCATAGGGGATAGGTACTGTAGAGAACAGAACCCACAGGTGGAAAGCATAGGCATATGTACGCTATGAGTTAATTTATAAGGAAGGAGCTTTCTTGACTGAATAAAATATAAATTTAAAAAAAGAGGTAAAAAGGTTGCAGTGCCTCTGAAGTTGTCCTTGGTTTATTAATAGTGCCATAATTTTTGCTCTGTACTCATAGTGACACATTTATAGCTGGTGAAATGTTTCAGCAGCATAAACGTTTTTATCAGGGATTGTAAAACATGCAATGCTTCATGAAAACAGTAAACAAGATTTAAATGGGTGCATTTATTAATTTAACTCTAGAATAAATCTACTGATCAATGGCAAAGAATTAAATAAGCCAGAGGCCGTGGCTTTACAAATCATTTCATGATGGGATAAAATGGTAACTTGCGTATTTTACAGTCGGACTTGCCACTATGTCCATGTTGTTTTCACAAAGAGAAGTTTAATATTAACTCTTTAACATGTTTCTCTCTGTCTGTCCTCAGTGCCTTTGATCAGAAGCATGGAGTCTAGAATAATGATTCCCACCAAGAGCTCACCACTACAATGAGAATGTGACTGAAACTGCAAACAAGTGAATGACCAAAACTCATTCACCTACTGCCAGGAGTTTAGGTCAAGACATGACAAACTAAACCAGTAAATATAGTGTTGCACAATCAAGTGAAATTTACATTACGATCGTGTTGAGGGAGGTGCTGCTTCTTGTTTTTATAATGAATTAACTTAATAGACTGTGCATTTGTTTTTCACAGTGAAGGAAGAGTCTCCACCCAGCCTGTAAGCCAGCATTTTTATGACTGTGTATGAATCACATTGAATGAGATCACTCTGAGTGTGTCAAATAATGTGTTTGATCAAATAAAACAGACTATCTCAATCATCTAAAACATCTGACCATTAAAATGTACAGGAAGATGTGTGAAGAGGCTGCCAGGAGCAAATCTGAGCATTCTGGTGTGAAGGGATCAGTCAAAGTTAACGAATACAGAGCAGTGTGTGTAATAAAAAAAAACAAAAAACAAAACACAGCACCACCAAATATTAATATAAGATAAATGAACTGTTTATATGGGTAAAATGTGATTGTAACATAACTTAATATCTTTTATATCTCCAAATCAGAATCAGAATCAGAATCAGCTTTATTCGCCAAGTACGCAAACACATACAAGGAATTTTTTGCCGGCAGTTGTTGTCTCTCTAGTGGTAGAAACCAAAAATAAAAAACAAAAGTCTATATAAGATATTTACAAATATACAAATATACAAATATGTAATATACATTGAAACATGAAATGCGTACCAGTCCAGTAGTGAGTGGATTGAAGGGGTTGGAAGATAAATAAAGTAAAATAAATATGAGAATAAAATAAGACAAAAAGAAATGAAATGAGGTATGCAATATGTAAGTTATCTGTTAACTGTAACTGCACTGTTCAGTATAGTGACTGCTGTGGGGAAGAAGCTGTTCCGGTGTCTGCTTGTTATAAATGGCTTGAGCCAGTAATCCTTCTGATTAAATGATTATAATAAAAGCCTGTTTGATAAGGAAATACTACATTTTCAGAAGAAAAAGAAAGAAAGAAAGAAGATATGACATTGATTTGACTGAAAAGTGTTTAGGGTCTGTGAGTGCATCAAAGAAATTAGTTTTAATCAGAAAATACAAATCAACTATTATTACACCTTATTTATTTTGTTTGTCCCGCACAGTTAGATTATATGGTCAAAATGATGTGGGCCCCTGAACATTACACATGTATGTTGAGTTCTTCATTCTGAAACCATGGCGAATGATCTGCTGCTATAACGGCCTGCGCCACCCTGAGAAGGCTTTCCACCAGATTTTGGAACCAGGCTGAATTCAAGTCATTCAAGAGCATTGGCGAGGTCGGCTACTGATGTTGGGCGACAAGGCCTGGCTCGCAGCTGGCTTTTCAGTTCATCCCAAAGGTGCTGGATGGGTTTTGAGGTCTGGGGCTCTGTGCAGCCCAGTCAAGCTCTTCCGCACCAAACTCGTCAAACCATTTCTTTCATCATAATATTTCCCCACTTTTATTTTGAAAGACAAAAACGGAACTCGAATTTCTGCTTCTACCTGCAAACTTGACCACCCTCTGCATGCGCGAGACGTTTACCGTCGTAGACCTGTAGCTTTAAGAGGAGGGGGCGTGTCGTGTCCGGGGCTGTCCCTTTTATTTGAATATACAGTAGTTCGGCAGGGTCGGAGTCGGATTGCTTCGGGTGTTTTTCGTCTTGTGAGGCGGGCACAGCGGGACGTGGTTGTTTTCATCCGTCGGTAATGCTCATCGTCCAGGCCTATATTTAACATTTGAATGGTATCCCTCTGCTAGGAAGGCGATTGCTCCGCCGCATGCACACGCAGAGGAGACTGCACCGCTCGCAGCCGTGAATATGGACTTGCACATATTGGACCACAGGCTACGGGTCACCAGCATATCCAAGAACGGGCTGGTGCATTTCACACACCCTCTGATAAAGCTGATCTTTCTCCGGAACAGGACAAGGTAAGAGCACTGGCTGAGTTTGCCTCTGTCTCGATGTGAATCAGCCTGGTAATCCAGTACGGATATTTGTGAAAACCTAGGGCGCCTCTTCATTCGTTGGGTGGCCCAGCCAAACTAGCCTACTGGGCTATTTGCCTATGCATGCCCTGCTCTGCCTCCATGAACGATATACTTCATTGCATGTAGGTTTAGGGAATTACAGCAGTTTTGTGACAGATAGTTAACGTTTGGAAAACTGCATATCACGCAAAATATAATATTTTTTAAAGAATGTATTCTTACAGTGGACATATGGTTGCATCCATTGTTTCCTAATAAACTAGGTGATATTTGCACAAAAGCCCACAGCAGTTAAGTTATGGCTGCATTTGCAAATTCTAATATGCTTTTACTATTTAATCCCTTAAAGTGCATGCATGAATGCCTTTTAATGCCGCTGCCTCTACTGAACATGGGCCCAGCATTGACCAGACGTCTCAAAAAGCATACAGCGCCTGTCCACTGCATTTTGGTGGGATCCTATTTCTCCAGCACAGACCTGACCCTTGACCTCCTTTACCCAAAAACCAACATCCAGTTTGCAAGTTGTGTGGAGCTCATGTTGGCATTAGTGCCGGTTTTCAGTTAATCCCTGGATATCCTCCCATTGTTATGTCATTGTTTATTGCGCTGGCTGCCCCACATATGCATGGCCAGAAGAAGAGCTCGACATCTGTCTTCAAGCTGCCCATGATATAGGCAAGGCAGTGGCTCAGCTACAGCGCTCATGTCAAATTACAAAGAAGGTGCAAGCAAATGTCAGGAAAGATTTCCCTCCTCTCATTGCATTTGTGCTCTGTGACATCTGAAGTCCAGATATCTCACTGTCCTCAAGGATTTACTTATCCTAAGCATCCTTTGTGTGTACAGAACAGCCCTTTATTAATCAGATTTCCAGGTAACAGGACTAGCACGTCTGTATGATTGTACCATGGTCCTGGAAAACACTTCCTGTCCATGTCTTGTCATCTGATAGAGAAATCAGATTTACATCTCATTTGTCTGTCAAGCACTTTACATCTGCTCATGCCTAGCTGCCTCAATCAGCACTTGTTTGTCTCAGAGTATTAGGCAATACAGTTGGCTTTGACATGTCCGTACCAGACACCAGGCTGTGTCATGATGACTGGCACCACCTTATAAACTTCTATACTAAGTAAACAACTAGTTACTGTGAATCACACACAGATGTACTGTAACTGCATCAGTATTTCCTAGTAACATACCAACAGGTTCATAATGAGTTATTCTAAATGACCAGGAACTATGTCCAGATTCACATGGAGTATTTTATTTCAGAAGCGTGAGCCTACATTTTCACTTGAGCGGGCTTTGTGAAGCATTCAGTGTCTGTAAAAAAAAACAAAAACAAAGTAGGCTGAGCCCAGAATGAACCAGAAAAAGCATGCAGGCTGCACTTCCTTGGATTAGCAGGTTTTTCTTTTTTGCCCCATGTTGTTGTGCATGCTTTGGAGTTATGTCATCATATTGTGGTGTTGATGTGTTTTGCCTTGTTTTTCCTGTTCTTTTTCTGAAGCAGGAGTTTTTTTTTTCCTTTGGTCAAACTATGGGCGATGCAGAATGGGGAGTGGTGGAGAAAATCGAGTTCATGGCTCAACTCAAAACAATCGTGGAGCAAAAGCAAGCTCTATTGCCCCGGTTGGTTTTTGCCATGTCCCTCTTTCAGGCCCCTGCCATTCATTAGAGAACAATTCCCCACATACAGCAATTTAAAAGCAGTCCTGAGCAGAGTTTTAAGGAGGAAATAACTTCTGGGGGAAGGATTATCCTAAATTGTAACGGGGTATATTTCCCTCCAACGTCATCCAGCACAACTGAAGCATTAAGAAATCTGTGGTACAACAGATGGAAGTAGTCAAAGGAACGTCTTTGCCTTGTATAGAAATAAGGACCTTTATTTGATGAGGCACAGCATGCTTTTTTAATCTGAAAACATCAGCTGTGTTTTTAGTTATTCAGTCCTCAAAAGTGAAGATGTTATTTTTAAGTTTAGTAGTAAATTTAGATCACACATAAGGCTAGGTATTTGTGTTTGTGTGTTGGTAGTTGTTTGGAGTCTATGGGTGTGGTAATAATAATCAAACGCCAGCATCAGCCCAATATATCAGTATTGCTGTACTATGTATGCAGCCCTTCAGGCTCCACACAGTCCTCCTTTCTTCTCTTCGGTGGCTCTCTAACGAGAGCATGGGTTGGAACAATGCCTCAGCTGAGCCAGAAACCCAGTGGGGAGTTTTCCACTTGTCTGCTTCAGTGATCTGTCAAGGTTGGGGCTCTCGTTCCCCTCATATAAACAAAGCTGCCTCCGTCCCCATCTCTCCTCCACCCTCTAATAACAAGCAGGGATTTCAAGAAAAAAAAACCTTCCCCATTGTTCTAAAAAAAAAAAGTGGAGCCCGTGAGAACGCTAGAGATCGCTTTTAAGAAGCTGTGGAGGTAACAGACAGCTTGGTCGTCCACTGACGACAGGTCTGAGGTAGCTCCAGGCTCACTCCACACGTTTCAACAACATCGGTTTGCTCCGCTCTTATCATGTTTCCTCAGCTGGAGCATCAGTTGCAGACACCCCACCACCGCCAACCCTCACTCCCTCACCACCTCTACCACCCGTTGTTTTGTGTAGCTGGATCAAAGTCCAGACTCTTGTGTGCTTGGTTTTCATCCTCCCCACTTGGCCGCTCCCTGGCTACCTGTTGCTTCCTCGTCTCTTTTGGTTATTTTCTGTCTCCTCCTTGTCATGTTCCTTCATGCTTCAATAGAAAGAGCTTGTTTTTCCAAACTCATTACTACCGGTGATCACACACAGGCTACATATCACTGTTAAAGAGTGCTGTACAAACATGTTCAGTTAGTCAGTTAATCACTGAATCTAGGAAATATCGAGGTCCTACATCCCAAAGACCTGTCTTCAGATTAATCCACAGTCTGGACCTATATTTTTGTCAGATCTACAAATGCATTTATTTTACTTAACTCAACTAAACTAAACTAGGTGGTACATAACAAAATTATACTTTTGTTGAGCAGATTCAGTTTTTGGATGGACATAGGAATAAAACTAATATTGTATTTCTGCAACAAGTTTTCTCTTCCTCTGGATTTCAGAAGAAGCCCATGGATTGTGGTGATTCTAGGTAAATGCAATCTTCCTGAGAGTGAGAGTGATGAATAGCCTTTGTAAAAACAGTGCTAGGTAAATTAATTTTCTAGTATGCTTGTCAGTGTTCTGTGATGAAGCTTATCTGTCTTATCTGTACTTCACAAACAGGAAACCAAACAAGCGCAGTTGTCTCACAGATGGATTTCCCTCCTGAGGTTTGGCTGCCTTGCAGGTGTAATAGAAGAGCTGTCTCCTCCAAAAAACACCCCATGTGATAAAGCTCCATGCTTTTACACTTAAAGTAAAGTTGCTTTGGCACACGCTACCTGCAGGAAACTGCGTGCTGGGGAAGGTGAAAGGTCAGCAGGAAATGAGGGGGGTATTATAACACAATGGGCTGGCTGAGCTTGCTAGCACAGCTGGTAGTTAGTATTACAGTGTTCTCTCTCTTTGTCTCTCTGTGGCGTGATTGTCCCATCTCATGGTAGGGATTACTTTTTGCTGAGTCAGGAGTTCAGCAGTCCCTACTGTAATAGCCTCAGCTGACTGATAAGCACAGGAAGAGGAAGGTGTATTTCCAGTGAGAGGTTTTAAGAAAACAAGAATATATAGCACTTCCTTTTTTTAGAGATTTAGCTTCTCTCTTGCAAAAATTTGAAGCCTAACCAACTCAATAACAAGGTGTTTTTAAGGGCAAAGACTTTCTTTGGTTGCTCCTACTCATCACACAGGTAGTATTCTGTATTTGCTATCTCCTTGCATTAGTGGACATCGTCTCAGAGATCCCAAGAAGAGTCAGACATTTGTTCCTGAAGCTGCACTAGGCTTGATATTTATGCAACATTTACCTTATCTGCCTAAATTCCAAAGTCGGTGTGAAATAGAAAAGAGCATTTTAAGTAATGGCCATTGGTTTAACTTGTTTCCTATTGATGGCCTGTTTATTGGGGATGGTGCTAAATGCTGCAGTGTCCATGATCAACCCCAGCTGCCTTTGCTGTGATGAAGAAGCTTGTCAGAGCTTGATTCCAATTGGCGCTGTAGTTGCAGAGTTAATTTTAAATTCAGCAGAATCCAAAGGTGAGACTTTTGAAACTGCTAAGTGTTCTTTCAGGTTTCTATAAAGTGCAAGCTTTAGTTTCAGCTTGGCAATAACAGCACACACAAGAGAATTGCAAGCTCAATGACTGAACGTTTCTTATCCTTTGAAGTTGCAGTTGTCTCCTCTGAAGTTTTTGTGTACACAGACTTGTACCTTTTATCAAAGAACCTGATATTTTTTGATGCAGTAGCTTGTCTTTTATATTCATGATTAAACCAGGAGGGTTTCATGCCCATCCAAGTCTTGGAAGTGCTCATGTCACCTAATGTTGACTGTGACCAAAATAAGCAGGACTTGTACTTTAAGAACACTGGATGCCTGAAATGACTCCTCCCACTCTGAACTCATATTTCTGTTTTATTCTTGTAAGGTATCTTGACACTGGTAGTAAGTCTTCTCAAAAAAAAAAAGCAACAAAAACCACAACAGCCTAAAGCTTGAAGCCATCAGGAGCTTGAGCTTGCTTGAGTTGAAAGTATATTGAAAGTAAGAGTAAAAAAAAAAGCTTGGATCTGGACTGGGCAGTGAAGACTGTACACAAGTTTGTCTCGTCTCCATTAATGTCCAAGTTGAACAAGAGGCTGCATGACCGGTCCATCTCCTAAGCTTCACAGTATCCAGTCCAGTTCTCTCTGCCTACAGCTCACCAAACATTTCAGTCCTATCCCAGGCTCTTTGTTTTTGCTGCTACACCAAAGATATTTCTATGAATGTAGAAGAAGAGGAAGTTCTCCCATCCCAAAACTTGATTTGATGTTCAAAAACTGATGCAATTCAAGAAAATGTGTGTTCTCTGCCCAGCTCTTTGCTCAACCGCTACCAAATCCCATTGGCCTGTTGATGTCCCCCCCCTTGCACCCCTGCTACCCCTTTTTCAACATTTCACAAAGCCAACATTCAAAAGAACTGAACACTGTGGTAAGACCAAGCAACAGCCTTGGAAAGCAAATGCTTTTGGCCCCAAGCCTGATGAAGACACAAATACCAAGCTGGAGGGAAAAAGTATAGCAAATTGTAATGAATGCATTTAAAGGATCTGTTTTATAGAGAACAGTTCTAAGATCCCAAATGACAGCAACTTTATACCACTTGTTTTCTGTCTTTTCTTTGTAAATGTTTAAGCTGAAGCAGTTGGCAAAACTGCATTGCACTTTTCAAATATTTAACCCAAGTGACTCTTTTTTTTTTAGAGCAAGGTGGAAGATGATCGCAAAAGTAACTTTCAAAGATTGTGGCTAGGTGGATGACTCAAAGCTTCCAAAATGCAGACCTCAGCGATTCTCGTGCAGAGACAGTTGTACATATGTATATATAATCCCATGAATCCTGGATGCACATATCATCACATTTAGAGTAGCGTTGCTCAGTTTTTCCTTGAATGCAGCACTTGGTAACTGAAGCAGTGTCCCAGTTTGGTGTGTTAAGCATCAGTTGCTATAGACAAAGAAGTGATGCTGGTGTAATGCTGAGCTCGGGCCTGCGCTAACTGAGTGACAGGCAGTCCTGAACTCTGTGCACATTTCAGAAAACCCCATTTACTGAAATGCGCACAAAGACCTGAACTTCCTATTGTTGGATGCAAATGAATAACTCTACTTTTCCACTCTCTTTCTCTTTCCTCTCCCCTTCTTATCTCCTGCCTTCATGTCTTCTCAATTTCCAACTGAATGCCTCTCTCCATCTGTTCTTCCCCTCCTGTTTCAGATGTAAGTTTTTCAGTCTGACAGAGACACCGGAGAACTACACAGTCGTCCTTGACGAGGAAGGATTCAAAGGTAAAACACCCTTGTGCACGCACATCGTTTTCCTCCCACTGTCCTACCACTCCAGTCACATGTGTACACTAAATACTAATACTATCAAGTAGACATCATATACTAATCTATACAGTATAGTGTTTGGCAGCAACAATACAAAAAAAATGAGCATATTTACTATAATATTTTATACTAACAGAAAATGATGCAAGACACACACTGATGGAAACCAAACAACATTTTTAGGAAGCCACTACAGTCACAGTTTCAAATATGGACACTTTAAAGGACACTCCACCAGTTATACACTGCTGGAGACGCTTGTGATATCATCAGGATTATCCCTGTGTGGGTTTGGAGACTGAGGAAATCTTGCTCTGCTGCATCAGTTTCGACCCTTTTTAAAAATAATACTAATAAATAGCTGGAATTCTCTTTTATCAAGCACAAGGCAAAATGTTTTCCCAAAGACTCAGTAATTTATTTTTTGTTTTCTGGAATCTTCATGGAGCTGTCTCACCACTGCACAGATTGTGCTCTTGCATTTATCTCCTCCGAAGAACAAAAACAACTCAACTCTCTCTGTATGATCATGCTACATACTCAAAACATGGTCAGAACTAGTATGTAGTTTAAATGGGGCCACAGCATTCTGTTGTTTTACCACTCCAATGTTACTTCCTTCCTTCCTTGTTCCCTTCACAGACCTCGTGCGGTAGGATGGGTGTAGACAACCATAAAATGTAGGGAAAAAATAAGTCTTGTGAGCTTAGATGAAGCAGAGCTGGAGCAAAGAAGAGCTGTTCGTGTTTTCTCAGACACAGAATGGAGATTTGCTTTACTTCCAACTTCAGGTGTTTAGTATTTTCACTGGTGGGAAACTGTAAAAATTTCTATCTATTCTGTCTTTATCTTTATGTCCAAAGGAGGTTGGACGCACTGTTGTTAGACCTGTTGCTACTCTCATATATTTGGTATAAAGCATCACACACACACACACACACAGCAGATTGGTGGATAATAAGAGTGCTGTCTGTGTTCAGTGTAGCAGCTGCTGCTGCTTACAAAGGTCAAGTGCAGCTTTACAGCAAAACTGTCTTCTCTGGGAAGTAAAGTTCAAGCTGCACTTGTGGTTAAAAACCCTAATTAAACAGTTTGCAGGGACTTGAGTGCATGTTTACAGACACAAGCAAAAACACCAGTGGTTGTTGTGCAACTTTTTGACTGTGCTGAAGATCAATAAGGTTTTTTTTTTTGTGAAAAATGAATCATTTATAAAATAGTTTTACAGAAGAGCTTCTCAAAAGTGAGCAATTGTTTTCCTTCAATTAATTTTGAATTGAATGTTTTCATGTTTTCTGTGGGTTGGACATACAGTTTAAGTCTTTTTTTACTTTTTAAAACATCACTTTGGGCGTTTGGTCATTTGTGATGGGTGTTATTTTTAAAACTTATTTCTATACACTAGACAATTGTTATGCCAACAGTAAAACTTTCCATGTACATGGTATAGTCCCATCCACTCATCATCCAGGCATTTTTGTCTTGTCCTTTTACACAGATGTAGTTGTTAAAGGCATACATCGCCTCTGGGTGCTCCGTTTCTCCCTCTGTCCTCTTCGCTCTCCTTCTAACTGAGTGCCTATTTTAAGAGGTGAAAGCTGGTGTAGCGAAGCCACAAGGGGCCGTCTGTGACAAATTATGCCAACCAGAACAGTGGCCCTTTGAAGGGGAGTAAAGAAAAAGAAAATAGAGTATCCCGTGCAGGAGGTAGACACCATTTGGTGATGTTTTCAGTTAAACGAATGGTAATGAAACCCTTACTGAAACGTTTCTGAAACTTCAGATGAAGATGGGTCTCAAACATGCAAGGAAAAGTTTTGCCCCCTACTTAGCTCGGTATTAATGCTTTAATATTTTTTTTAAACTCGTTATTTAAATGATTAAAATGTTAGGATGCACATCTCTCTAAGTCAGCACATTAGTATCTGTTCCTTCAGTCGTCTTGTTTACTTCCTGGACAGACACCTGTTTCCCAGGTAGCTGCCAGCTTCAATTTTGGTCTTACTTTAGGACGAAGAGTGAAATATCCTGCTGTTCCACTTTGGCTCAGAGACTCAGGATGTTACAGCCACATCTGGGAGGGATCACCCCTTTTAAACTTTGACCCTTCCTCACCACCAGCTAGAAGCCATGCATCTGAGCGGATGAGTGCATTGGTATCAGGTCACGCTTTACGGCCGTACATCTCGCGGTGGTGTAGGTGCTCTTTGCCTCTCCTGAGCTTAAATAGTGCTTGTATAGCTGGGCGGTATAAATAGCAGGGCCATTTTAGGTCTCGATGGTGAAGGAAGAAGCAGGAGGTTGGGGGAGAGGAAGTGTGTGTATGTTATACCGAGCAGCAAACAACAGGAAACTGCCTCATAGTTTACACCTTTGCAAACATCAAGATACATCACTGATAATATAAGGTCATGATCAGGTGCAGATGTTAAACAGTTCATTGAGAAGCGGCTTTTATTCTCAAGCTACTAAATCACTATTGTAGTTGCTTCTAGAAATGCTGTGTGACACGTCCGTATAGATTATATAATATATCTGTCAGATCCCTGGTGGTTTTGTGTTTGTGACTGCTGTTCCTCCTCACTGGTGCAGCTGGGCTGTCGTGCTGTGACACTTGACATATAAATGAATCATTTTACAGTGTTTTTTAATTTTGTTTTAGATAAAACTGAAATGATGGCAGTGACGATTTGGCTTTTTTTTTTAAGAGCTCCGGTGTCTTTTTTGGCTTTGAATACTCACATATAATGTAAAGCTGACACTAGCAGTGTCTGCAGTGGTGATTTCAAAGACCTTTTTCGTTAATCTTGTCGCGTATGTTGCCACCCTCCTGTGTTTTAAAAGTACTTAACACACTGTATCAGCCACACAATTTAGAGAGTTTTGCACCTGCAGAATGAGCTCCTTCTCAGGGGAACTTTTTTTTAAAAATCTATTTCTCACAAGTGCCTTCTTTTTTTTTTGTTATAGTAGATCAAAATCCTTGCATCCTGCATTTCCCATAATGCAGCCCAGTAGCATATTTCATCAAACCTTCCCTGCCAGTTAAATTTCCTCATTTCCTTTAAAACCACCATCATACAATAGCATAATCCATGCATACTCTATGTACTCTGTGTATGCCCATGGACTCAATGACCAACTTTTCCCTTCTTTCTCCCTTCCCTCTCAGAGCTCCAGCCTTCAGAGCACCTCCAGGTAGAAAGCTCCATCTGGCTGCCGCTCAATGTGGTCTCCAACGGCAACGCCTCCAGCAGTTCACAGGCTGTTGGCGTGACCAAGATCGCCAAGTCGGTCATAGCCCCTCTGGCCCAGCAGCACGTTTCTGTGTTCATGCTCTCCACGTATCAGACAGACTTCATCCTGGTGAGTCCCGTGTACTTTGGTCTTTTTGCGTTTTTAAGCTTTTGCTCCACTCTTTTCCTCTCCAGTCTAATCAGCCCTCACAAGATTCTTGTTAAAATGAAAGAGGCACTCACTGTTGTGTAATTCGTCTGGGGCAATTTTCCAAACTCTCTAAAAGTATAAAAACACCTGAACTCTTATCTTGCAAAGACGCCTTTCACCAACTGAGCTCTGCCAGACAAAAGAAGCCACACTGTCTGCGTTTTGTCCACTCACCAGTTTTACAGTTGAGGGATTAATTCCCGACAGAGCTGAGGGCACTAAAAAGTTGGTTGATGTATTACATGTGAAAGTGTTAAGCAGGCAAAAATAGATAACACGTAGACAGACGTTTGTGTCAGCAAGTATACTAATGGTCGACACACTGGTTGAACTCAACTATTTCCCTCAAGTGAGACAGTGTTGGACCCTGAAACGACATATGCTCACCTTATATGGCTGCTTGATCAAGGTGTTATGTATTTTTCAAAGCTCTAAAACGTCTTCCCATCAATATTTGTGTTTCACATCTATATTGTGTAGGTGAGAGAGAAAGACCTGTCCGTAGTCATCAGCACTCTGGAGGAGGAGTTCAATATCTACAAGGAGCTGGGAGGAGAGTCTGTCCCTGTGCATTGCCAGGATGTTTCCAGCGGCCTCCAGAAGAACGGCAAAGAAGGTAAAGGCCACAGTCCCGTTTAGTGTGAATTCACGTGCCGCTGAGGCTCAGCTCAGAGGATGAAGTTAAACTCCTATAGCACCACCTTCAGGTTGTACGTACAAAGTGTATAAAGAGGGTCACTCCTCATATAGGAAGTGATCTTAAAACAGTCACAGGCCATGAACAAGCTATACATCACTGCTTTTTCTCTGGTATTGAAGGAGTAACTCGAGTAGGAGTGTTGTCGTGGGCTTAAATACTACATACGCAGAAAAAGTTTTTAAAAACTTTACAAACCTGTCATGTTGGTGTCATGTTTAAAAAAGACTGTGAATCATTTTAGAAGTCATTTTTGTTTAAGTTCCTCTGGCACTAAGGTCAGAATCATTCTGTAAGTCTACAAAGCTCAGATTTGAATGTAAAGCAGTCACATTAACAGACACAGCACATGCAGGGTCATGTTCTTAACAGGAATGTGCTGTATGTACATTTTTTTTTCTACAGTATTACACACAACTGGTGCTGCCCTCTTAGATCAGAAGTGCAACCCATTTCACTTCTACTTATCATTATTAATGCATCAGAAGTGTAAGTTGTAAGAGCCACTCCTCACATCAGGTAACTGTGTTATAATTGCAGAAAATGTGGCTCTGCATTCACAGCACAAACTAATTAATCCCAATCAAAGGACATCAGGCGAGTCCCCTTTTCAAATTTAATTCCTGCCAACTGCACGGGGGATTAAACTTAATCAAAAAGCTTCAACTGCAAAATCAATCAGTATGATCAGCTGTGTAGGCTGACTGCTCTCAGAATGGAAAATAGCAGCAAAGAAAAATCCCTAAATCACTGCCTCACAGGGTTATTTGAAACCTACGTTGTTCCATAATCTGGATGAAAAGGCCTTTGGTAAGAAATAGTGAGAAAGGGAAGCATCTCACATACATAGGCTCTACAGTTTTTATGGCTTCGTAAGAGGAAGAGAAGTGCTGTGGAGTTTTCTTGTAAACACACAAAAGTTATGTTTAGTGTTACAAAGTAAAACGCACTGTGAATATCCCTGACGTCAAAAAACAGGTTTTTGTATTTTAGTATTTGAAATCCAACATCCATATGAACAGATGGATGTACTGTAAGTATGTAAGTCATGCTCCAGTCCAGCTTTTTCTACAATTAACCAACCCTGTATTAACACTGTGTAGCATTGTATAGAGGAAAATGACATATGGATTTATAGCATGAGGAACCTGTTGTTCAAGAACACTCGGCGCATAACAAAGCCGTGTGTGACTTAAACAAACATTACAGTGTATGGTATTATACAATGAAACAATGCCAACAGGCCGGGCCCTCTCTAGTTTCCAATCATAAAGGAACCTTTGAACTTCACTGGATTACAATATCCTTTACAGGAAGTTATTTCCATCTCTGTGTAGTACAGAACATGCTGTACCGTGTGAGCAGAACATACAGGAAAACATGTCCACCTCTTCACAATCTTTCAAATCTTTGGATCTCTGAGATCTCAGCTTTAGTTTGTTATCAAAGAAAGATGTTTTTAACGTGACACGTCAGACTAGTTCAGAAACTTTTCACCCACCAGTTACACTGTTTTGTTTTTAGAATGTAAATGGCTCTGACAAACTGTAGACACAGCAGTCACCTAAATGCAGCTCCCATTTCATTACTTTGATCTGCAAGACTGAAGGAGAAGATTAAAATACAGTTGAGAAAATGTAATAAAGAGGGAGGCAGGTTATTGGCGGCAATATGGTGAAACGCTGGCAACTGAATCTCAGTTTAAGGGCAAAAAATGAATTAAATCATGAAAGATGGATATCAATTGTCGATGTAGTTTAAAGGCGTTGAAGAGAGATGTCAGCATTTACGAGCAGAAGAAAAAGAATTCAATTTTTAAGCTGTGTTTGGGCTTTTAACCAAAGTCACCCACCAAATGTGCTTCACTAAAACGGAATTTGTAAAACCGTTTAATAAGTTAAAGAGATTCAGATCTTTTGAAGTGAAAATACACTTTTAGAAACATCTCTAAAGTTTTTTCATTCACTAGAAAAAAAAGCATATGTACAGTACTACCGCTGTTTATTGTTTTCTGTGAAAAGCTGCCCTTATAAACCAGCACTGTCTGTGTTCTTCCAGCCATCCAACCGACAGTTCACCCAGTGCTGATCCCCCAGAACCAGTTCTGTGTCATGTCTCTGGACCCGGACACACTGCCGTCCATCGCCACCACACTCATTGACGTGCTCTTCTACTCCAGCAGGTGAGGCGCCGTGTGCTCAGGGCACTGTAGCACCTGTCTAAAACACAAGAGGGCAGCACATGATTCAAAGTAGACATCAGCTCTCTGGCTTAATATTGTAATTTAACCAAGGCAGATACCCTGATAGGTGATTATTTCACATCAGTTTAATCTGCTCGGATATGGTTTTAGATATGAGCCGCCCCGATCATTTTCTGAAACCAGATATTAACGCAGAGGAGTGCTGTCTAGACAAAATCAAATGCCATGTTGTTTTTCTTTCTTTGTGAGGCCGAGTGTGAAATGTAAAATTTAAATTGCTTGCATGGTACTCTGACATTTTGGTCACACATACTGATTCTAATATACATTTGATATATAATCCAAAATATTGCGAAAAGTATCATAAAACTAGTTTGCATTTTAATAATTTAAAAACAAAATGAACATGTTTTTCATTCTCTTGAAGTAAAACCAACATTTCTCTCCATGGCTCATTTTTTTCTGTTGCTCTGGGGCTTGAGAATTATTTCAGTGTGTGAAAATGCCTTCGTATGTTGTTTTAACATAAATGGCGTCCGTCTCTATTAAACGAATAATGCTGACCTTCAGTCCTAAAGAGGACACACAGTCATCTCCCAGCCAGGACTTGGACTGTGTCAAGTTCTTCTCCTTCTCCCTCATCGATGGCTACATCTCACTGGTGATGGACACTGACGCCCAGAGACAGTAAGGATTCAGAATTTTAGCTTTATTAGCATAAACAAATAAACGGCATCCAACATTTGTAATAAATTGTTTCCAAACACAAAATGAAGGTAGTAAAAGTATAATTTTGTTCCTGCTTGATATATAATCCTTGTCAGGTACAGTTTGCCTCAGTCCTGATGTTGTTTGACAACACCACTTTAACAATTTTAATGCCCTCTCCAGCCAGATATGCACAGTACAGCTGTATTTGTCAGGAAATGTGCAGAGGGCATCCCCTGTCCATCTCTTACATGTTGCTGAGTATGTTGTATGCACTTGTAGAAATCAGTGCTTGATCTCTGTGCTCTAGGTTTCCGGCTGACCTTCTCTTCACCAGCTCCTCCGGGGAGCTGTGGAGAATGGTGCGTATAGGGGGACAACCGCTTGGCTTTGGTAAGGGCAGGAATTTAATTATTTTGAATTATTTTCTTATTTTGTCAGTTGACGTGGAAACCATGAGAGGGGATGGGTTGTTTTATTGATTGATTTATTGACTGATTAAAATTCTTAAATAGTGGTTGTGATACTAATTTCTACGAATTTCTTCTCTACTCTCCTCGTGTTTTCTAGATGAGTGCGGTATAGTTGCCCAGATTTCGCAGCCTCTCGCTGACAGTGACATCTCTGCCTATTACATAAGCACCTTCAGCTTTGACCATGCTCTGGTGAGTCCAACATCTTCTCGTTATTAGTTAGGTCATCACCACTGTCGTCATCAAAACTAACAAACTACTTCTGCAACACAAAAATGTATTACACTTAGGTGAAATATTTAAAGACTTAAGGTAGGGCTCTGTTTTTGAATTGAGTGGGAGACAGATACAGATAAAGACCAAGCATATGTCACTATAAACAGAATTCTTGTAAAGTTTACTCAACAGCGTAAGGCATTTGTAATCACCTGTTTAAGGCATGATTACAGATCATGCTGAGGGTGTTTTACCGATGTGAGATTGTCTAGAAATTTGAAAAAAATGTGTCTGATAAGTTTTGAAAATGAATCAAATACCATAAGTATATTTTAAAATCTTGTAACGTAGATATGCATTTGTACAAAAGCATTTATAAAATTATTCCACCCTGATATCCTGACCTGACAAAAAGCATCAAGAGTTTAAAAAAATAAAGGATTTTATCATCCCATCTCATTTAGACTCTTCACCTAAGACATGCTTCTCTAAAATTTTGAATTTTGAATGTCTTGAATTCCTTGAATTCCTTGAATTCCTTGAATTTGATGTTCAAATAACATATAAACTGTGTGTTGTATTTCAAGATACATTTCATTTGTAAATTACTTGTGCAGTGTTATTTTGGTCACCTGGGAAGTATTCTCCTCAAAATTATTTAATATATTGTTGGGAAAGGGTAAGAATTTTTATGTTGTAGCCTAACGTAATTATCATTTTTGTAAGAAGCCATAAAACTCTAACCCTTGGTATAACCATGGGAAGATGTGGTAAACATAAATGACTCTGAAACTCTACAGTCAATTGTGTATTCACATTTACTTAGTGGTTATATTGAAAGCATTTATGCCTATCAGTCAACTTAGTCAGCAGCTCTTGCCACCTCTTATTATCTCGAACATTACCAAGAAGAGTTTATCTAGGTTATTTGTTTGCCATTACCCAGAAAGAGACTTACTGACAGAATCAGAAATTTCCCTCTTGTGATGGATACATCAGTTGTAAGCATCCCTGCACCGTCTGCTGGGGCTGATTGCCATCTCAACTGATCGATAATCCTGTGCCCGGGTTATGTAGAATGTTTAGTAGTTCGTATGCACTGGTTTCACCTCGATGCTTTGAGCATTCATCTAGACAGGACTCAGACCCCTAAGTACTAAATATGAGTCTCTCTGTTTGTGGTCACTACACCTGCTCTGAAAATTTGAGGGTGAAGTATAAACACCATTGTCAGCGATTGTGCACTGTTGATGAATTACATTATGCACATCCTGTAACACATACAGGAGACTCATAATGTAATTCCTGCATCACGTAATGTACACATACACAATGAAACCCGTATCTTTCTGCAACATTCTAGTCTGAGATAGTTGGTCTGTGTAATCGGCCTCTTCATGAAATACTGAGAGAGTGAACGAGAAGGATGAACAGAGGTCAGCTTCATCATGGCGTTGAACCTTTAGGTGTTCCACATGCAGTCGTGCATTCTTTCCCTCCAACTGTTAAAATGTAACTCACTGTCATTAATAATATTATGCTGTCCAGTGTGTCACTGAGCTTGACACAACCATTAAGCGTCTTAGTCATAGAAAGTCATCACATTTTGTCAGTGTCATGGAATTCTATAATTATTATACCCTTGTAAACCGGAGTGGGATTAGTTTTAACCACGGACTGACCTATTAATAGTGAATTCCATTGATAAAAATTAAACTGTCTGTGACGTCACAGTAAATTCCACTTCTGAGAAATTCTTTGCGCCCAAGCTGCCTGGCAAACGCGGTCGGGGGGTTTTATCTCTGCCATGCCATTGCTTTAGCTAATGATAGTGAAAAGCTGAAAAGTTTAATAAATATAAAAATAAATCTTTTTTTTTTTTTTTTTTTTTTTTTTTTTTTTTAGTCACAATAGTTCAGATCTAGTTTTTTTGGGGTATTCGTTTAATTTTTTGTGTAATCTGTAATTTTTGTAAAGAGGAAGAACGAAAAGGATAGAAGTCATTCAGAAAGCTCTTGAAGGAGTAGCTGCAATAACAGAAATAGTTGAGGACATTTCCTAAGATGGAACAGAATGAAGCTACGTCACCAGAACATGTGAAAGAACATGTGCATATGGGATGATAGGAGGTCACTCTCTGGCTCATATTTCAGTGAATTAGTCTCAGTCGTTTTATCTGCAAACAAACCTTTGGGAAATTCCTGTTTGAGCCAATGAATTTCTTGGAAACTGCCTGAATGTGGGAGATTTTGGTCATTTATGAAAAATGGTATGTGTTGCATGTAGAATATTTGATTCACAGTGCACATTCTGATCTAAGACGATTTTTCTAGTCCTTAATCACAAAAAAAATCACGGTTTCACACCAAAGAGTAGACAGACAGATTCAGCAACCACCTGGTTAACGTAGTGGAGGAGTTATAGACCAAAGTAGATGCTAAAAGAGTGAATATTGGGCTCCAGTTAATCAGATGGACAGAATTTTCTAATGGGTTCTAATGGCGTTCCGTCTGCTGGATGTGTAAATATGCAACTGTTTGCTAACGTGCTCACTGTATCAACTGCGTAACATGATAATATGTCAGTGTTTGAGTGTATGCTTTGTTCTGCTAAGAAAAATCAACTAGTACTGCTTTGACTCTTCCTCTCTAGGTCCCTGAGGAGGACATAGTGAGCGTGACGGACATGCTGCAGCATCAGAGGAAGGAACCAGCCACCAGCTGATTTCTGAAGCCCCATCTGAGACCCAGCTCCAGTGGCAAGGCAAGAGGCTAACTCTGTGCCTAGACTAGCACTGCATCGCCAGCAGTATTAACTTCCACGGACTTGCCATGAACACCAGAAGCACTTGTTTGTGGTGTGCACATACAGTTTCTCTGTGAAACCTCCTGTCTTACCTCTCCGACGCAGGATGCACTGAGTCGCAGAGACCCACAGGCCTATACATGCACATCAAAATCCACAATCAGTCCTAAACATATACGCAGTCAGACACACATACACTCACTTGCTCATTCACGTTCACAAGCACATTCAGATATATGAACATATGTATGATAGACTCTCTTTCTCTTTAATACAGGACTGAGATCTCATGGCGTGTGGTCTGAGGTTGTTCATAACATAACATAACAGAACACACTCACATACATTTCACCAGTGCTATAAACATACAACTTAGTCTTCCAGTAATGTTTATATCATTATGCCATGTGTCTAAACATGTCTTTTTTAATTGCAGTTTTCCTTTTTGTGAAACTGAAAGAGTGAAGCTTCAAATGCAAGGCATTTGTTTGAACACTGACCTAAAATAATTTTCATGCGGAAGAAAACTGAGAATTTTATTTTTTTGATAACAGGACTCACTCATTTTGGTTTGATAGAATATGGAGTTAGTTTTAATATATTAAACCTACCACAAATGCTGTCAAGCAGGACAGTGGACTTGGTCAGTGTTTTTTTTTTTTTTTTTTTGTTGTTGTTTTTTGTTAAGAGGCCAGCATTTCTTAACCATAGAATCACCCAAGGTCAATAACACTATGTCTTATTTTTTGTTATTTGCACAATAAACTTTTAGCTTAGCTAATATCACTTAGATGTTTTCTTTGGTACAACTACATTTTGTACAATTTGAAGTAAAAGTATTCTGTAAACATTTGTATTTTTTGTGCTGCTTCATTCAATAAAGAATATTGAAAATTGGCATTCTTTGCTGACCTCTTGGCATGCTATAGTTTTTAAATTCTTAACTACAACTAGATGTTTCAACAAAAGATGACTTAAAATCTGTCACTCATCACTCATGAGTCAACTGATGTTGACAGATCATTTATGGTTTTTGACAGGGATGGAACAAATGAGGTAACTGTAACAATAATGAGTTGCTGGGAGCATCCCCTCAGTGCTTGGCCTGTCCAGTCTTTAAAGGGAAGTCTTGGAGCCACCGCCTTAAAGGTGTTATGTCCTTTGAAATCCTCTCCGTCCCCATTGGAGATACAGTGAGGCTTAAATTCGAGATGTTCCTCAAACAGTAACAACGGGAGAAAATAAGGCACTTGACATGCTGTCAAAGGCAAAGGTCTGGTCAAAACTAACTCCCTAATTTCTGAAGTAGGACCCAACTGAAGACGAAAAACTCAATACATCCTTTAGGCTTTGGGAGCAGGCTGTCATGGGTATGTTCACCTGCAGGAAATTGGTGGATGGACATGTCTTTCATGGAATTTATTTAAAAAGTAGTCTTTGAAAAACCAGCGCTTTGTTTCATATTCTGAGGCTGAAATGAAATGTATAATGGAACCTCATCCGCAAAGAAATGAGATACACCTTTAAACTGAACATCTGTCTAAGGGGAAGCATATATGACCGAGGACTGAGGACCGAACATTGGGGCACACCAGTGGACCAAGATCTGGAAATCTCCCGTCAGAGAGGTAAGAGAAAACCTGTAGTTTTGATCCAGAGATTATGAATAAATAATCACCAGTGTCAACGAGTTCCAGCTATGTCAAGATAGAGCATTTACTTGTGTTAAGATTTAGTTATAGGATTTGTGCTAAAGTAAAACACCTGTGTACGGAACAGTCATATTATCATCATCTGCCGCTTATCTGGGTCCAGGCCCAGGTCACGAAGAGGGCGGCTGTCACCTAGTCATCGTGGGTTTTTAGAAAAGAACCCACTATGACAGTCAGTGGAAACCGGCAAAGGATGCTGAAGGTGGAAACTTTGGGTGACGATTTCTTTGCCCTGATATCTCAAAACGTATCTTCGGTGCGCAAGTGGAAAATGTTATAATCAAAGTGTTGATATTTTTTCTTTGTTACTACTTAAGTTGCTGCTTTTGCACTGTATAAAACTAACAGCCTCTTCTTTTTTTTTTTTTTTTTTTTTTTTTTATAAATTTCAAGGGCTTGTGAGCCTTGTCTGATATTTCCTGAGAAGCATGAGGCGTTTATGTCACACCTCTGATGGTGACACAAGAAGCACTGTCATGACATGAGTGATGTTGAACAAAAAATGAAATGGCATCATGGATACTCCTCGTAGTGTGTGTGTGTCAGAGCGGGTGGGTGGGTGGGTGTATATATTGTGTATATATAGGCCAGTTTACCAGTGAAAAGTGTTTTGCTTTGCAAAGTTGAACTGTTTCTGCTGTTTTTGCGTGATTTAATCATCAACAGCTGCTGAACATTAACTGAATCAGTCACTGCTATCGCTATGGATTATAAACTCACTGGACTTCTGAGGCACTGTGGTAAATATCATATTTGACAATACTTTCAAATAATGTAATTTGATGTGAAGAATTATTTGCTCTTTCTAATGATGCAGTTTAGTGATAAGTCGCTCACTTTAAATGTTCACTAAGTAGTACTTTAAATGACGATGATGAAACTTTATTTTCTATACAAGCTTTTGTACAGATATACATGTGCCAAAACTTTTTTTGTTTGTTTGTTTTAGCAGTGATGTGAATGGGCAGGCCCATATATTTGGCTATAATTTCTCTTACGCATTCTTTAAACTAGAAATTTACTTGAACTGTGCTACCTGTGGGACATAGTTTTAGTCCTATTTAGTCCAAATTTGATGAGAAATCCATCATATAAGTGGAATTTGTGCCTTATGTTTTGTGTTACGTTTGAGTCACCTGTGTATCCACATTATTTTTCTCAGTGCTTCTCCACATGCTCTTGGCATTCCATTGGAGGCCAGTGTTTTCTGCTCCAATTCGCATCAGCTGTGAGCCCTTAAACAATACTATGTCTCTCACAGCACTACTGGATAAAGAAACAAATGACCTACTGAATGCATATGTAAGTACCACCCAATCAGTGTGTCATGTTGTCATTTTTCTGTGTATGATATATTTCTTGTACTATTTGTTGCAGACTTTTGGGGACATTTGGCACCAAGTGCAGTTTTTGTAGTTGGTGCACAATTTGATCTTGCTGTTTTTGAGATTACTCGCAGATTCTGATTCTCTTATAGCTTTTTTTTTGGCAGTTTCTTTTAATTGACAATGACAATGACCTTATGGGCTTTTTTTTAATGAAAAGGTTTCACTTCACATCTGTCCACTAAGAAAGTCAGTGTAAAGCTGCACTGATCAGTAAAGTTATAATCCTTTAGAGTTCAGCCCTAGTTGATTTGGTGTGTTACAGTCGAAACAGCAAGTTTCTCAGAAATACAGCAAAAGAGCAGTCAGACAAACACATGTTGCAGTGTGTAGGACAGATCTATTGTCGGAAATGGAACATAGTATCCATAATTAATTAATAGTTTCATCAGTGTATAATCACCTGTAGCTATGAATCGTAGTCTTTTTGTCAGGTCAGAGTGAGCTCTTTATATCCACTTGGGAAGCGGGTCCTCCTCCAAGGAGCCTTCCATGTTGTGCCGCCATGCTTCTGCAGTAGCCCAGAACAGACAAAGCAAACGCTGGCTCCAGCGAGGGCCTTTTGTGTTTTTACACTGAAGTAGCAGCTGCCGTAGGCTCTCCCTCACAACTGGCAAGGGAGGGGTCAGGGATATTCAGCTGGTTGCAATCTGCAACCTCACCGCTAGATGCCACTAAGTCCTACACACTGTAACTTTCATAATGATTGAAACCACAATTCAACATAATGCTGCGCACTGTGCAAGTAGCTTGTCCACAACAGTAGGATTTGGTTAGTATGCAGCCTGCCACCTGTAACTCTTTCACAGCTCACTGGGCTTCATTTTGTTCCAGAACTGAAATACACAGCTCAAAAATTGTTGACCATAAATAGTATCAAAAACAGGATTTAAGGTTATTCATGAAAATCTTGAGGATTATAACGTGATAAAATAAACTCTTATTGACAATACAGATCATTAAAAACCAATAAATGATAGTGGTTAATTATTTTATCACCACTGACAATGAAATGAGTGCTAGTTTGCTCGTTTGAATATGATGATCCCTTTCACTCCACACTACGGTTTAAGGTGAATTCATATCACACGTTTTCTTTTTTTCAGATAACTTTACACGGAAGCAGGACTGAATCGGTTCCAGCTGATGTTCCCAGTTCCAAAGTATCCGGTGTCAACATTTCTGAGAAGCTGCAGGACATCTGCATGAAGAATATGCTTTTTAAATTGCACATTTCAAAAGTAGAAGAATATCATAAAGAAACTTGGGGCAACTCACAACCTGTTGCCACCAACTTGAAAACTGTCGGGGGAAGGCTCAACTACCTTTTAAGTTCAATAAAGAATATTCTCAGTGGCATCAACCCTGAAACCTCTGTGACGTCAACACCAGCCCCACTGCAGCTGTCTCACAGTCATGACTATGCTAAAAAAGTATATGGATGGGGCGTCATAGTCACACTGAGTGCCTGGCTTAAAGAAGTTCAGCAGGTACTTAACGAGGAAAACAACATGTGTGGCCAATAACCAGCAGACTGTAATGTAACTTAGATTATGTTTATTTATATATTTGTTGAACGTGTATCTATTTATGGAATATGTATATTTATTTAAACATATTTATTTTCTGAAAAGGGGTGATGATGTTATTTTATTATTATTATTATTATTATTATTATTATTAACACAACACTGTTTTTCAATGTAGCACAGACGATGAAAAGCAGATTCATTACAAGCTCACAAAAAAGCTGCCTTCATTTTCAATAGGCCCTGTCTCCCAACTTGAAGGGTTTTGTGTGTGTGTCATATAATTTATTGCAGTCCAATGTTTGAGTTAATCTGTTATTTATTCATTAAGAATCAAATAAAGTTGGTATTTTTTTTTAAGTGTGAGTTAAAGTCTCATTTATTTTCATGTGACTGTGTGGGTCATCTGCTCAATCAGTGACAGTGAAAACAGGTTTGTGTCATTAGGCCCTTTTAGCAGTGAGGGACTGGGTACTGCTAAGTTGTAGGAGGTAGGGTACAAATGTTCCGTTATAAGTAACATTCATTAAAAGTTGGTACATTCATGTGTGTGTGAATGTGCCCAAAGGCAATATGTAATATCAGAAGTAACAAAGAAACCTTAAATCAATGCTTTATATAATACTTTTTGTGGTTTGATGTCTTGTATCTGTTCAGCTCATCCTACGTTTACCTGAGCAGGTGGTATGTTCCAGTTAGTCCACTTGAGACCGAGAAGGTAAAAGGGCTTTCACTGAGTAGACAGGGGGAGAGGGTATCTGTTGTGAGGGGGCAAATTTAATTTGTTAACCTTAACAGTTACATTTTTGTTATTGAATGCCACCTGTTTGTTTGTTTTTTGGCACAGATTTCAGCCTACAGATCTGCTTCCTCAGCATTTCTTTTAAGTTTTTCAGCGCTGAACAGCTACTACCTGCTGCACTTTACATGGGATGGCAGCGCTGCAGAACATTTTACATTTAAAAGTGTGTGAGGATGAAGTGATAACTGTTATTTATTATACATACTGAAAATTAAATTGGACCAAATGTAATCAGTCTAACCCCAAGCAATATCAAGCAAATCCCAACAGTGCTGTAGCGTTAGAAAATGTGACTGGAGGGTTAAACTGGACTGAACTAGGTCGACACGATAAAGGATACTGTGGAGTTGTGGTTAGGGTTGTATCTACGCACAGGAAGTATTTGCATGACGGGGATCTGAGCAGGCATGAATCAATCATAAAGTAGATATATGTCATCACAAAATTATGTGATTAACAAGTGACGTATATTAAAGAATGTTGTTTGTCAGAATAAGAGTTTAACCTGAAATGATGTCAAGATGGCTGATTATTTTTATGTTGGGTCCAGAGTAAAAATAATCACTTTTACAGATTACAAATTTACAGTTGTGTGTAGATCACGCAAGGTAAATAAAAGCCGGTGGAATGTACAATGTACTGGATTTCATCAAATTAGCTCCTCTTCATGACAGTTGTGCTAAATACAAATCACCAGTAATTTGCAGCATTTCCTTTTCCTCAGTGGGAGTGACAAAGAATACTGTGCAAGGTGCTGACCTGTCAGAAGAACCCAATCTAGATTGGTTTGCTGCTTTACTTTTTTCATCAAAGGATATGGTGAAGTTAGCGATAAGGGAAGTTTATCTTCAGCAGTTCTTTCACACGCCCCCTTTGAGAGGTGTGCAAATATAAAAATCATCCTGTGAGATGGCATTACTGCAAGAATCAGCCCTTGTCATATTTCAAAACTTGAGCAGAGTCAGAATGAAATACAGAGCAGGTAAAGTATGCCATGTAAAATAACTTCTTCACTCACTGGTCAGCATGTGTCACAAACTTTTAAATTCATGTGAAGGTTCTTGAGAGGTTTGACTGTGCACTTGCATTTGCAGGTTTTGTCAAAGTGGTGTGTGCCTGGATGGTGATTCTATTGCCAAGCTTGGATTCGTGCCATGCACTGAAGAAACATGCTACAGGTGGATCATGCAGGCCGAAAGAGCTGACGGCCCTCACCAAAAGTCTGGTTGAAGCAAGCTTGACAAGTTTTGTGAGTAACACAAAGGGTGTGTCTCTATACCATGTCTGGTAGTGTATGTGTCATGACCAAGGTCCTCAGCATACTGAAATTTCCGCCTCAGATTTGGACATTTTCAGTTTGAGTAGCAGAATGATGGGGAAAAAAAGGTCTTCTTTTAAAGATGTTTCTGTGAAGCAGCTCTCGCTGTTTATTTAGCGTGTTGTAAATCCATGCCGAGATCTTATCGCTTATGTGACCCTGCAGAGACAGAGTTTAAGAGATTAGTGGTATATCTTTGACACAGTGAGTTTACAGATTTGATAAATTTCATGCGATGAGCAAAATAAATCATCCGATTAAAATTCACTGTTGGTCTTCTCTTTCAGGATGAAGCCAATGGGAAGCACCTGGGCACCTGGTCCCCAGGCTTCCCTGAGCTCCAGGTCCAGCAGAACTCTCCTCTCCTCCCCTCAAAAGTTCAGTGCAGCCTCCTCTTCATGGCTCAAGGCCTGAAGAAAATCCTGGAGGACCAGGTGAACAACCTGAATCCCAAAGATGTTTCACTTCATAAGAATCTCGGCGCCACCATCTCTCAGATCGACATACTTGCAAAGTGTGTGAAGCATATTCTCGGAGGGGAGTGCTCCCCTAAACCACCCCCACCCAAAATGCCCACACACGTGTTTGACAGAAAGCAATGGAGCCACACTCTGTTGAAGACAGCCAGGAACTATCTGAACTGGCTGGAGCATAAGTTTGAGAACAAAACGTCAAAGGTCAAAGGCACAAATAATAGAAAACATAACGTTCCTGAGGCAAAGCGTCAGAAATACTTGGAAGGGAGTGGATACTTCCTGTAATCTCAGTTTGTTGATCTCAGTTTGTGATGCAAATGGCAGCAGTGATTTATGGCAGCTTTTCAATGTTTTTTTAAAATGTGTTATTTGTCATGTACACAGCATGTTGACATGCATTTGGGACATTTTTAACCTGCATGAATTCAATGCCAATGCAATTGGCAATTCCTTACAGACCGTAGCTAACATGGCTGATCAAATCTCCTTCTTAAGCCATTTTTGTTTGATATATTTGGAAATAAATGTATTCACTTTCAGACACAGCCAGGCTGTCTGCTTCCCTGTTTCCAGTATGGAAAGCTAAGCTAATTGGCTGCTAGAGCTATAGCTCCATATTTTCCTCAAAGACACGAGAGTGGCATCAATCTTTTCATTTAATTTTTGAGAAGAAAGCGAATATGCTTATTTTTCCAAAATTTCATACTGCTCCTTTTAAAGGTATATCAGAAATGGCTTTGTTCATTTAAACTTGATATTTTTGCAACAACCGTCATGGTTCCCGAGTGACAGTAATTAATCAACTTGCCAACGAGACAAATGAGAAGGGGCTCTAATACATTTCCTAATTACGACAGTTTGTTTTCTCAGCCTTCACAATGATTAATTGTTTTGCTCTGGCCATCTATCCCTTGTGAGCGGGATACACTGCCTGAGGTAGAAAGAGAAGCTGATAAGAATCACCTTCAGAGAGCCACCAGTTTGGACTCCAATCACCGTATTCCACAGTGAAATTTGAGGACAGATGGACAGTGCACAGTAAGGCAGATAAGTCTCCCATCAAAGCAACAAAGATTAATGTGGGCCTCTTCCTTTTCAAGTTAAGTGATCAATTAATATTCTATTAGAAGTTCCAGTGTTTCTTTTTTGTTCTGCATGAATTTCAATTGAATCTTTAAGTTGAAATTCAGTAGAATTCCTTAAATTTTACACGGACATTTTCGAATTGATATACTTAGTTCCATCAAAGAGCCGACTCAAATGTATTTCTTTGTTTATTACAATACACAATTTTTGAATGCTTCTTTTTTTTTTTGCACCATTACCATTAGGATAATGAATGTTTGTTCATTGTGGCTCATAAAATAAAATGGTTAGTGAATTCAAGTTCACATGGTTTGCGTTATCATTTTCTCTACTAAATTAAATCCAAAAGTTGTCTTGAACACACTTCAAGAAATGTGATTTTCTTTGGGCCTTTGGTAGCTTTAAAAATTTCTTGCATGCCTATCACCCTCGGATAAACTACACATACACCATCTACACATACAGTGTTGAACTGCCCTTTACACCTTACACCTACAACAGTTCATGGAAATATCAAAGGAACTAGTCAAGAAATTCTGAAGGTCACTAATCATAAAAAAACACAACTATAACCCTTTTCATTTCACAGTCACTTTTATTAAATATCCATTTCATATGCATGCACTATACACAGAAGTAATGTCACATTCTTTGCTGTTTTAAAATAGTCAACAAAACACCAAACAGCTGTTATCTTCTTTTAAAATGAAGCCTATTTTATGACATGAACTGGTTTGAAGTGAATCCTGATGGATGAGCTGCCTGTTATGTAGACCTGATGATCATCACGGATGAATGTATGAAGCATTCTATGCACTTATGAAGTGTAAATAATCAAATTACAGCATTTGTCCATTTTTGCAGTTGGTCTTGGATATCTTCCTTCCTTTGCCACTATAATGCAAAATTAACCAAGACAACAGTTTATTTGTAGAGAGTCTCTTCTCCAAGCACCCTTAGGTGTCCAACCAGGACGCTTTATTGGCCCACTGCTGATCCCGCATGTCCTAAACCCAAGACGAAATTCAAATGCTCATACAGGAAGGAGCTCTGGAGGACTCTCTCCGTAGCAGTACTTTGCTTGAGGGTTTCGGTAGGTGTTCTCATGTTGAACACTCTGAATGAGAGGAAAGAAATATAAACAAGTTAAGACATTTGAGCATTTTTTGAGGTTATAACACAAAGATGAATTTTGCTGCTGAATGAACAAAAAGGGATATAGATAAAGATATAAAACTAAAATAGTAATACTTATGATGAGAACAGCAAAAAATTACTGTTGCCAGTGTTTAACATTCAGGAAATTCATGAGACGACTCAAAAATCATAGTCATAGTGATGCATTAAAGAGGATCCTATCTTCTGTCTAGCTAATAGTCATCTCTGCCTGATGACTATTATATGAGCAATTAGTGACTTTAATTATTAAACGATAGATGGGACATGTGGTTGCTTATCTGTGGGACAATGTTTTCACTATTCACACCATCTTACACTAGATTTGTTCTTGCCTATCATACGTTTTAGAAAGTTAGGACAATCTGACAGCTGGTCTGTCAGAGTGGATCATTTTTAACTGTATTCGTCTCATAACATACTTGTGAAGAGGTTCTACACTTGGCCAGACACAGCTCAAAATGATCCTCCACAGCAGTAAAGAGATTCTGGAAACCTTCAGCTGCACGATTCAGGAAGCGCTCGAGGAGAGGTTGCTGTAGAAGATAAGAGAGAGCATGTGTAAAACACTTGTGTGCAGATTTCGGTCTGCTCAGTTTGTTCTTTTTTTTCCCCCCCTTTTGGTCACTGCTAAGTATAGACTGCCATATCAAGATTCAAGGATTCTTGAGTTTGAAGATTACTCATTAAAATATATGCAGACTGCAGTCTTGCAACATACACTACATACACAAGCCCCTGAACATCCTTGATGTGACAAACCAGATACCTTATCAGGCTGGAGACAACATGACACGCAATACTCGTAGATGCTACAGCAGCCGTTGGCCAGGCAGCTTTTACAGATGTACTGTCTGGTGCTGGGAGCATTGACATTACAGCAGCCGTTAACCAGCAAGTCTTTTCTCTCGCAGACATAACCTGTAAGACATTTACACTGATAAGCACATACACTTAATAAGAGCAACAAAATCATCACTGTATGGTGGTGAGTAATGGCTGCATTACCAAGTTCATCTGTGAGCAGTGTTTTGCCCTGAATTGAATTTCTGCACTGAGTAATCTGTCGGCTGCTGTTGCCCAGGTTGAAACGGACCTTCCAGGGGATGCGATGGTCTGAATCTCTAACCTCTAAGAGCGTGCGGTCCCGTATCGTCCTTTCCTCCTGCGAAATTCACACAGGATGTCATGAAATGTCATCAACATAGAGATTAAAGTTCAAAGTATGGTCAGACAATATGATGACATGTAATGTGAGAAAATACAGAAGGACTGGAAACGGACTGAAATATTTCTGATTAGAACAGTGCTGATAGAAAAGACAAAGTTCTCATGAGCTACTTAGGTTTGGTGTTTACTGAAAACCTCTGGATTTCTGACTGATGATTGGACAAAACAAGTGACTTTATGTCAGTTCAGGAAATTGTGAGGCAGTTTATTACTATTTTATACTATATGGAGCTGTGGCTAGATAGAGCAGGTCATCTTCTCCTGTCCACAGGCTGAATCCAAAACAGACATTATCTGGTTATATTATCAACAAAATGTTTCTCATAGATATACAGTCCTGTGCAAAGGTTTCAGACAATTTTAGATGTTTAGATATTTATTCATCGGGGAGGCATCTGATCAGCCCCAACCATACAGTCAGAGTTATAAAGAACTTTCTTCAGAGGCAAAAAGAACAAGCAGTCCTGCAACAGGTGGTATGGTCCCCAGAGAGCCCTGATCTGAGTACCTTTGGGTCAGACGACACTGAGGCAGCCTAAACCCACATGAGAACCGTGGCAAGATCTCCATGATGCTTGGAACATTGGGTGTTTCTGAAAACCTGAGCTAGAAGACTAGTTTTAGTGTAGTTTTCCTAATTATTATTATTATTGAAAGCATCTTCACTTTACTTTTAGGGCCTAAAACTTTTGCACTTGTCTGGCCTGTAATCTCAGACTGACTCTGGGATTCATCAGGACTCTGTGGGGTCCAGACCATCCATTGCAGCACTCCTTGTTCTGCTTGCTTTGCTTAAGACACTTCTCTATGATGATTTTAGCTGAATGGTGTTTAAGGTTTTAATTATCCTAAACGCCGAAAGCTTTTTCTCTGACATGCACATTAGTTTCACAAAACAATATAAAAATCACATATGCCAAGGACCGTTTGCAGATAGCACGCCCCTGGAGCAGAAGATGTAGTGGTAGTATCTGTACCTGTTTAAGTGTGCTGGTGAGAAAGTAGATGAGAGACAGTCCGAAGACTACTCCCAGCACCCAGCGCTTTCTCAGTAACCGCCGTAGCACCATCATAGCATGGCTTTCTTGTGGAGATGCCGGGGGTGACAGGGACAGTCCAAAACATCAGACCTTCACTGGCTGCTATCAGATGCCTGACTGACGTGTTTGCCAGGTATGAGTAACGATGTCTGACTCAAAAAGTGTACGAACCGAGCAAAGCTGGCTCTGTAAACTGACGTTAGCTAGCCTTACAGCAAATGTGACAAAACAAGACGTTTTATTTACACACCGATTCCAAAGAGCCGCTTTAGCTAACCCATGTTGCAGGTTAGGTTACTCATAAAACAAACAGTGGTTGTAAATATGACTTATTTTCCCAAAACAGCTAAGTAATGGGCACGCAAGCTAACATCATAAAAGCCTGCTTTGTTAGCCTGCTAGCCAGTTGACGTTAGCATTAGCTTTCTGTCTCTGATAAGCTAAACACTGATGATTAAAAAAAACAAAACTCTTCATGCGCTGTGACGCGGTCTAATGACACAGTTTCGTCTCCTTTGAAGAAAACAATTTGATATTGTCCAACAATGCGTCTGACGAGCAGCAACTGTGATTATTATCCGCCGAAACCTGACATCTACCATCAGCAAAACACACTTCCAACACGGATGTGGTTTGGTGGGAAGGCGGACGCTGATTGGTAGATAAGCGCCATCGATGACGCTACACAGGAAGTTTGTGGAGCTGGACAGTCGGAGCATCCTCAGCAGTAACACCAGCCTTTGCTAATTTTATTCTTAACTATGACAAGCGCTGGAGGGCAAATCGCTAATCTGATTCAGGTAAAGACGTTTACGTTGTCATGTGTCTTACTGTGTAACGCATGAAACGCGCACGGAGCAGAATAAGCTGATGCCGATTTGCATTTGTGCAGGGCGGGATCCTATGGTGATGAGCGGTGTGCCATGCAGAGGAGACACAGCAGCAACACGGATGGCATGCCCTCTGAAAGGTTGGGGAAAGGAGCTCTCGGAAACAGGACAGCTGCTTATGCAAGACTTGCATGTCTGTCTTCATTCACTGTTTAGCCAAATATATGCATGCCCCCTGTCTTCCTATATACACAGGCTGGGGCTTTTGTGCCAAGGCCTCTTAGTTCCTTTTAAAGCAAACCATAATTCTGCAGCTTACAATTATTTTTTTTTAAATATAGCAGCAGGTTTGTATTTCAAAGGGTATATTTGTGACTTTGGAGGATGCAGCCCACTGCTGGATAATGGCAGGATAAAAGGTTTTGACTTTTCCCCTTTGGTTTGTATTGGAAATTCTGTGTGTGGCCTTCTCTTGTTTTAACATGACACACAAAGCTAGATCCATACATTTTTTTTTCTCCTCCTCCTCAGGAGCCGAAGCCAAACTCTGGGATCGGAGAGCAGCCTGGATGAGGGTGGTGTGTTTGACTGCCTGAAGCCTGACTCACCTGCTTCGCCTCAGCAAATCTTCTCTGGCCTGGTGGGTGTCCCCTCCGGCTCTGTCTCCTCTGCCCAACTCCAGGCAGCTGGCTTAGTTTTGGGATCTCCCCCCGAAGTTTTTATTCAGATGACTGCATCATCCAGAGAAGAAGGGGGCCCCCACCGCTCAGAGGGTGGACCTTTTCTCCCTCGACCTCCCCAGCACCACCATCACCACCACCACTTTCACCACCAGCCCTTGCAGCACAGGACCTCTTCTCTGCTCCAGCAGGCCACCACGGCAGCTGGCTCAGAGCGTCACAGCTCAAGGGAGGAGGCCCAGGAAGACCCATCCACCCCGGCCCCAGCCCTTTCTGAGTTGAAGGCAGTAGTCACCTGGCTACAGAGGGGTTTCCCCTTCATCCTCATTCTGCTGGCTAAAGTCTGCTTTCAGCATAAGCTAGGTACCAACTTGTGGGGTAATAGTGCTACTAACAGGATCATTAGCAGTACAATATGTGGTTTAGTAATAATTTTGCACCTCTCTTCTCCAGGTATTGCTGTGTGTGTGGGGATGGCCAGCACATTTGCCTATGCCAATTCCACATTTAGGCACCAAGTGTCATTACGGGTAAAAAACAAAACAAAACAAAAAACAAACACTTAGTCTTAGATCAAATTCAAGTTTCTCACCCATGCCGATGTTAAAGTTATTTAAGTTGTTTAAAATTAAAATTTAAAAGTATACAGCAATTGTTCTGTTAATTTGACAGTTGTAATATTTTACACATGCGTAGTTAGAAATCACAAAAGTCCCATTATAAAAAATGAAATACCACCATTTAAAAAAATCTTGCAATGAGCTGAACCTGGTAATTGGCTGAAAAAAATGATGCATTTCTACATATTTGTGTAACATTGTGTTTTTGCTGATTAGCTACAACATACAGCTTTTCACCTTGGCACAGGAAGTCTTTCTCCACTTTTGTGTTAATCATGAACACAAAATTCTCTGTGTCTATGTCATTTTGCGTAAACGTATTTCCTGTATGTTGTAAATGTCTTCTTCCCCTTATTTGGTCAGTTTCTTAACTTGCAAACCTTGCACTCATTCTCATGGGCTTCCTGACTGAATATCTAGTACAGGGGTCAGGTCACAACAAGTGTGTAGGAAGTAGTGAAAGCAATTAATCAGCAATAAAAATGTGACAAAAAAACTGATATTCTCAGTTTGTGAAAATATGAAAGGCTCCAGAGCATCATTAGCAAAGAGATGCAAACTCACAATTTATGACATTATTGCAAAAACTAGTGTTGAATTGCGATTTTATATTTAAAGAATTTCATTTTGAAGTGTTTCTCTTTTCTTTTAACAGGAGGAACGATCTGTATTTGTTACTCTTTGGATCTTAATATTCCTTGCTGGGAATATCATGTATATCTACTACACATTTAGTCATGAGGAGCTGCACAACAGGTATGTGTACAATCAGATATTTTTGTAGTAGCTTTGTGTTTCTTTGCCTGTCATCCTATGATTTGCATTTATTTTACATATTTAGGTTTTTCCATTCATTTTGTGTTGTGCAAGTCATTTCATTTTTTACTCCCATTTCCTTTAGGGAATGTTCCTGTTCTTGTCTGGTCTTGTCCTGTGAGTATTTTGTGTTTATTTCATTCTTTTTGTTTCCTGAGAGTTTTTTTACATTACATTAAACATTTGTCTTGCTGCTTTTTGTCATTCTATCATCCCAAGTGTAAACACCAGACCTCTCTATAACAAGTCATCTAAATATTTTATTTTTATTTTCTCTCAGCCTCATGTTTGCCAAGCCCAACCTCAACAGCTTTGACTTCTTTGATCTGATCTGGGTAGTGGGCATCACTGACTTTGTGCTTAAATACTTCACCATCGCCCTGAAGTGCTTTGTCCTCTTTTTGCCAAAGATACTCCTGGCCTTCAAATCCAGGGTAAGAAATCAACCTTCAGTCCTCTGATCCTATGTACATCTACAGAAAATGTGACTTTTATGTGTTGGTTCCTTAGTAATCTTTGGTGGAGCATTCTTCCACTGAGTTTACCATCTAATATGTGCTATATGAACCATACATTAATGATTTCAACATACAGTTATAATAGTACAGGAATAGACTTGTTTTCCTCTGTCATGAAAAAGTAATAGCCAATTGCAGATCCTCTAATTTGAGGTTTTGCTACTTTGCTCTGTTTTATATTGTTGGGCTTTTTTGGATTTTGGACTGTTGTAGGATGTGACTGTTGCACAAAACAAGCAATTTAACATCACCTTGGACTTTGTTATTTGATGTTTGCCCACACTGAAATAAGTGCTTGTTGCGTTTTGCCCAACCAAAGTGAAACGTAATCTACACCAGCAGTCAAAAAGCAGCAGTGAAGAATGAATTAAGATTTCTAACCTTAGCTAGGATATGGTAGGATATCCCTGGTGACTGTAACTCAACAGTGGAATCAGATGCTTCACAGTAAAAGTCATTATACTGTACAAGCATTTACACACATTACAGAAAGAGTAGACTTAAAGGGACTCACGAGACAGAAGTATATCTTAACTTTTAGTCTCTAGTATGGGTCAAGCTCCAAAATTGCTGGATCCCACATTTGCAGCTCAGTAGCATCTTTGTGCAGTAGGAGCCCGTGCCTTTCAAACTCTTAGATTTGAAAAAGCTCCTCTGGTTTTACAGTGGACATTGTGCATCTGTTTTCACAAGCTGAGTGGTTCTCATGACCGGTAAACAGATCTTAGTTCCACAACTGCCATAGTGATGTTTGTCAGTACAGGATAGATTAAGTTACTGAGAAAGTTCACTGTCAAAGTTGTGAAACTAAATTTGCTAAACTATGATGAAATACTCCGCTGAGTGAAGAAAGTGCTGAAGGGTCACAGTGTGAAGCTGTTTTGTATTCATAAGGTTTTAAATGGTTCTCCTTAGGTGAGCTTGTGCGTGTGGGTGTCTGCGTGCATTGTTCTGGCCTGAGGCAACAGAATATGTCTGCAAACACACTCACACACTCTCACACACAGATAGATTTTGATTTCCATACAGGTGCAGCTCGTATTCCCGGTGTGTGTTTGTGTGCTGGACGGGTGGAGGAGGAGAAGGGTTACAAAGTATTAGGATTAAATTTTCCACTGATAAACAGACCTACAGGCCTATCAGAACCACGGCAGCCAGCAACTGAGCTCATTTGCCCTCGAGGGGGTTGCAGGGGTGAGGTCATCCCTCCCTGGAGCTGGACCATTACCTGTACCCTCCACTCACACACACAAACGTACACACATACACACACCACACACACACCCATATACTATACATACACAGATGATTTGACAGCTTTCATGGGACACATGTTGAGTTATAGGAAATCCCAGACTGTATCATCACTGTTTTCTACTAGATCATAGAGGCCCCGTAGCCACAGTCTATTCTGAACTCCATGGAGTCGCATAATAAGCCTGTCTACTTCATTACTGCATCCAACCACGGATACACTAATGATCCGACATAATCACTGCAGTCAGCACAAGTCTGCACAAGCGATAGCAGGCACGCATGCATGCAGAAGTTCCATGACGGCTTCGTTTTCAAGGCTTAGGTCCATGTCACTGCTTGTGTTTGAATCTCATTAATTATGTGTTGCTGAAGTGTGTAAGTGTTGTATTTGAATTTTACTTACATGAGAGCTTTCTGAGTCTTTTGGCACATGCAGCATTTGCTAAATTTGGTCGCCTTAATATCGATTTGTGGTTTGCTTTTTTTTTTGCTCTGTTGGTACTGCTCCGCATGTCTATTCTGTTCTGCCTCGAGCAAGAAAAGGCTTTAAGCAGCTGAGGGAATGCTTCAGCAGGAGCACACAAGTCAAGTAGTGCTGTAAATAATATTTTTTCAATTCTGATTGATTCTTCATCTTTTAAAAGGTTGAGTGAATCATTAAAAAAAAAAAAAAAAAAAAAAAAAAAATATATATATATATATATATATATATATATATATATATATATGCCCCTAACAGGTTCGGAGAGTCAAAGGTGGCGTCTTTAGAGCTTATTTTGACTTACTAACACTCCAAAGTCCTAAAATATTTTAATGATCTGAACATGAGCTGCCTGGTTAGCTCAGTTGGTAGAGCATGAGACTCAACCTCTCAGGGTTGTGGGTTTGAATCCCACTCCGGGTGGCACCACCTATCATGGACTCACCACCCGTGGAGGTGCCATAGGCCAATTGAATTGGGCGGGCTGCCCCCGCAACCTGGGCCTGGACCCAGATAAGTGGCAGAAGATGACATGACATGATCTGAACATGAGAAAATCAGAAAAGCCTCAGTTTCAAGAAGCTGGAACCAGTGAATGTGCAACACTTTGTTTTGGAAACTTACTTAAAACATTTAGTTTCGTCTGAGATGAAATGCACTTCCAGTTCTTGATGATATCTCAGTGTAGCTCATATCAAGTTTGAATGAACTTTTTGTAAATGTAATATAATGTGATTGTTTCAGTGCTAATGTCAAGTTAAAGTCACGTTTTCACATTTAAATTGATTTTTTTTTTTTTGGAATTAATAAAAGAGGAACTGGCAACAGCATGGTTAAACAGAAAAACAAAGGATGGGTACCAGATGGAACTACGAGATGGAAATTGTAGCCAACAGTTTTAAACCGAATTATATCCCCCACCCAACCCCAAAGTGAATAAATTATAACAGTCTTACAGAGAAAAATGCAAAGTTGTTTTATTTATGTGTCTGCTTCAGTGTGCAGTGGTGGAGTGGATAAAGTGATCAAACAAAGTAATGAAACCAAATAAGCAGGAAATTACTCAAACAAAGCCTGCAGTGGAGCTTACTCAAACTCCTTGGCTTGGGTCCAAACTTTAGATTTGACAGTTTTTGCGTGGGCGTGATGGGCACTGTGGGATGCAAGGCTGAGGGGACAATAAGGAAGATGAATTAGCCGCTAGCAGAGGTCTTCCTCGCCTACCAACCTGGCTGCTTGTGGCTCTTTACCCACAGTCATCAATCTTTGTCATCTACCATCCAGGAAGTCATTATGCAAGCTGGGATGCCACGGGGCCATCGGGGAATCAAGTTTGCCCTCATTTTGGTCACCTCTGTTTTTAACTGTCCCAAATCACTTAACGCACTTTGTGGCAGTGGGGACTTAGTCAGAAGTTCATTTCTTCTCTGTGATTATAGACGGGAGGGGAGGTCCTTTAAAGGCAGCTAGTGAGCCCCCATAGGGCTGGGTTTAATGTGGGCACTGGGTAGCAGGTGGAAAGAGCTGCTGCCAGTTTCCCTTGCAGAGTGGGGAAATTGCCTGTACTGCTGTGAAACTGTGGAGCTCTGGACAGCGGCCATGTTTGGGCTGGAGGCATACTGTTTTAAGCTTTTAATACCGCACTGCTCTTGACTAGATAGAAGAGTGCCCCGAAGCTGTCCAGCTCTTTCTACTTTTTGGACAGTTAGTGAGTGGATCAAAGAAAGAATACATATTGTCCACATTTAGTGTAGTTTCCTTTAGTTGAGACTTGGGTTGAGACAGCTAAGGTTCCTTTTGTTTTGTTGTTTGCTTTCCAGAACCACTGCCATTCTCTACAGCTGACATATGCACAGAGCTTCCTCTATATATGGACACAGAGTTTGATTACGACATCTAAAGAGGCCACAGCAACAGCTGTAGTATCTAACTTTGTGTGTTTGTCCAGGGTAAGTACTACCTGCTGATTGAGGACCTGAGCCAGCTGTTCCGGGCCCTGGTGCCCATCCAGCTGTGGTACAAGTACATCATGGGAGAAGACCCTTCTAACAGTTACTTCCTGGGAGCCACACTCATCATCATCTACAGCCTCTGCAAGGTATTCACAGTATGGTAGCAAAATATCAAGCATTTTTTAGTCTATTTTTACATTTTAGCCGACATGTTTATTCAGAGCGATTTAACATTAATGTTCCACCTGTACTATGCAAGGTATAATTCCTACATCAGAAACATTGCAAGGAGCAATTAATAAGAATTGCAAAGGTCAGTGTCTGGATTCTCTGACAACAGTTGGAGGAAATATTCCTGTTAAGAGAAGTTCTGCAGAGGAAAAATGAGAAAGAAGAAATCTGAAGAGTGCTAATGAAAGTTCAAGGCTCCTGAAACTGTTCGTTGTTCTCAGTACTGGATGAGACCAACAACATACTCTTAAAGTCTCACTATACTCCAAAAGAAGTGCTTGTCAATATTTGAACAGTGTCTGAAACCCTCTCCCCCACAGCTTTCCATCACTGGAACTGGGGGCTATGTACGACAGACATTCATGCCATGAGGGGCCGTGTATGTGGAAGTGAGAGAGGAACTGGGTTTCGAACTTCTCTCTCAAGCTCTTGTTTTTAATTCTTTCCAAATTAATTTCTCTCACTTCCTGTATGTACAACATAATGTAACATTACTAATGCCCTCCAGAAGAGACTGTCTGAAAATGTGCGTCATTCTTCTCATAATTAGATGATAACACATCTTGCCTTTGAGTGTGGCTGTTCAGAGCAGTCTCGAGCATTTTTGCCTTTTGATGTTGTCAGGTGTTGTCTGGTGCAGGTTCTTTGTCAACATACCCTGACCTTTAGAGGCCTACTTGTGTTGGGGGTGAAAATTAGATTTTAATTTTATCGTAGCAAAGTTTGCAGCACCTAGAGAATGGAAATGGCTCATCGTCTGGGGTGCAGAATGTATGCATTAGATAAAAAGACGGTAAAAAGAAAGGTCAGGTGGTTCCTCGAAAACATTACAATTGCTGCGGATACTTATGATCCCTGTACTGAGCAAACTGTTTTTTAATCAACATGACATCACAATAATTTGACTGGTCTTCCCAATAATTCTGTAAAAAAACACAAAAATGGAGTAGACAGGAAACTCAGTTTCTGAGAAGAACTTAAAAAACCTCCAGGAAAAAGATTTTTAAAGCTATGAGTCAGTTTTGATTAACGGTCCTTGAGTCACAGTATTGAATGGGAAGTTGAAATAGTGAAACTAAGTGGAATATCTGAAAGATGCAATGATGAATTATTTACACAGTGACATTGTCACATTGTGTAATGTGTGTTGACAAATAAAAATCCAGGCTGCTTTTAATACACCAGTGTGATGCAGTTATTGACGATGGGCCTTTTCAGCCGAACTGGGTGGACAGCTTCCTGGGTGTGTGCGCGCTGAGGTACAGCACTTAGGTGTTTTCCGAGATCAGGCCATATTAGCGCTGTGTCAGTATCAGAGAAGGCTGATGTGCATGGTGTGCTTCAGTGGTTGATTCACTGTTGTCACACGTTTGTGTCACATTGGGCAACAGTTAAATAAAGTTTAGAGAAAAGGGTTTGAGAGCACGAACTGTACTAGATGTTGACATTTGTGTTTTTGAGTAAAGGTGTCTCAGCAGCTATTGGACAGATTTCTGTGGCGTTTCATACGGATACGGTCGTTCTTCATATTCCCCTCAGGATGAAATATAATCGCTTTGGTGATCCCTCAACTTTTCATCTAACCCCATCTAATGACAATCCAGTCGGCCTCACCTTTGTATTTCTAACTACTTAGGACATCTGTCATCATAAAAATGGATTGTGCCTTGTCTTCATTGTTTTTCAGTCCTTTGACATCTGTGGACGTGTATCAGCCATATGCAAGGCCGTGGCCATGCTTTGCAGCACCCAGGTGAGGCTCAGGCTAGTTTTACTCTTTCCACATGTCAGAAAACACACACACAGATACGAGCAATTTGTGTTTTTACATTGAGAGTTCAGAATAATTATAGAAGAGCAGCGTTCAGTCCTTCAACTGTCACTCCTTGTCATCTCATCCAGAGTTATGGAGTGAGGGCCGGCAGTCAGCAGTGCAGCGAGGCGGGTGATGTCTGTGCTATTTGTCAGGCTGATTTCAGAGATCCCATAGCCCTTCTCTGTCAGGTAAGGACTCAGTAAACTAGTTAGAAGAAGGTTAAAGAGGTTAGGAATGAATTTGAAGAGACACTGGGCTGAAAAGTTGTCTTTTACTGCCCTCTCGTGTTGAAAGTTTTCACTCTGTTGAACCTCTGACCACATCCAGCATCACTGATGGGTGGGGTTGGGTGTGGCCAGAAGTGTGATGTGTTGCACTTGTAACCGCACCTTACAGCAACGTCATGGTGTACTGACACGCCCTCAAGTACATTCAGTGTCACTGCAGAGAAGTGAGAATAAAGAATCAAGTATATAACAAGTAGAAAAACAAGTATTTTCAGTAGGTGCTAAGTTACTCTTAAGGTATAAATGGGAAAAGATACAACAGTTAAAGCAAAGTTATCTTTTTCTAAAGTGAGTGGTCCTTGAAAGGGGGTCAAAGGTCAGTATCACCTACTGAGCACTGACAGAAGACACTCCTGTGCAGTGAATCTTAAATCTTGAATCTTGCATGTAATGTTCATACTCAGTAACAATCCGTACAATCTTTGCACAACAGCTGATTTGTATATATCAGTACAGTTTATATTTTGTGTAACTTTTTTTTTTCACTTATGCTCTTATTAATATTTTGTAAATACTATTATCTATTTTATTTACTTACAACGTTTTGTATGGCATTCTGGGTGAAGAGCAAAGTAAGAATTTCATTGTACAGGGAAACCTGTTTCCTTACTGTGCAAATGACAATAAACCCTTTGAATCTTGAATCTGAATCGTAGTCGAGGCTGTGAAGAATATTTAAACCTCGAGGGCCAAATGCGAGAATTGTTTACCATAGATTTTATATATGTCAGCTGTGCATTTTCTACTTCTGCAGCACGTGTTCTGTGAGGAGTGCCTGTGTTTGTGGTTCGACCGGGAGAGAACGTGTCCGCTGTGCCGCTCTACTGTCATCGAGACGCTGCGATGCTGGAAGGACGGCACCACCTCGGCTCACTTCCAGATCTATTAAGCAGTGACAACATATCATGTGCACCTGGAAGGATGCAGCTGTGCTGCAATCAGAGTTAGACAATGGTGTGTCATATGTCTCTGTTTATCTTGTTGCGGTAATTCTTTAAATTAGGATCAAGTATAAATGCAGTAACACAAAGCAAAGAGTCTTCAATTTTAGAGACAAGACCAGAACAGAACATATGTAAATCACATTATTTTCAGTGCGGACTAGTTGAGCATCATATGACGCTGGTGGTATTTATACATAAACATACACATAAAGCTGCTCTATTGTCAGTTTTATAGTTGGGCTGTTGTCATAGTTACAAGAATAGTTTTTATGTGTTTTCATGTATTTTAGACACGATAAAATAATGTTACTTTGATTTAGTGTGTTGATAATGTGAATAGACACTGCATTTCACACTTTTTTTGTATTTATGAGTTTGTCATATCTGTGTACTCTTTTTTTTTATTAATACAAATTCAGCCTTTGAACAAAACAAAATGTCTCAGAATAGATTGTAAGTAGAAAATCGGTTCAAATATTTGTTCTGTCTGTTTGTAAAAAATGTTCTTGGTTTGCAAACGACAAGGTTATTGAGTGATGAATGGAAGGGGGTGTTTTAATTATCTGGACTGTAAACCGTACGTAGTATAATTGTTTATGGTGCCATCCAGGCACTGTGATCATAACAGTCGGTAGATTTCTATCAAGTGTGAATGAAGTCAGTAGGATTTGACTTTTCATATACTTGCATTTTCATTTACAGTGTGAGCTCATGTCTGATGATCCTCAGTGCTGCAAACTTCATTTCTTTGTCATTCTCTATGAATATTGTTAACATTAATCTTTTCCTTTGGAATAATTGTTGGGTTGCATAATGTTAAGAGGTTTTCAATTTTGAATTAAAGCACTTTAGCTCACTATATCAAGTGTGTTTTATGTCTAATTATAATTATGACACCTGCAGAGAATTTATTTCAGAAAGATTTTATTTTACCTACTAAAAATCCATATGAAATATCAAAGAAGTATAAATAGCACACACTTTATAAAAGACAGTTTCAGTGTTTCTGCTCACATTACACGTTATATTGGAGAAAGCTTATTTCCAGAAGTCACACACAGCATTAACAGCATAGCTTCCAATGCACAGGTCCTGTATCTTGTTTATGAGAAAAAGCCACTTAACACTGCCCCCAACAGATAATGCTAAAGCACAGGCGAATGTGTAAACATCATCTAAACACTGTAGAAAACATCTGTACAAACATTCATCCTCTCGTTATTTTACATTTGCACTTACAGTATAGCTTATGAAAAAAAAGTACAGCGCATCATGAAGCTCAAAAACAGGTCTATTTCAGTGCATTTCTCCGGTTTGCTGCGCTTATTTTAGCCTAGATACATCTGAAGGTCTCATCAGTTTAACCCCTTTCTCATTAATGCACTCACACGGTGGGAGGTGAAAATTCAAAGCAGTCCTATTAGTAAGCTTTTCCCTCCGCTCTACCAGGGGAGGATTACATCACTGTTTTGTAACTGGGATGACAGAATCGGAGAGTCGCGCAGGAGCAGGACGTGCAACGGACTGACTGCAGGGCTGCCGCGGTTCAGTGGGTCAGCTCGTCAAGAAACTCCCAGTGCATCCACATCGGGCCTGAGAAAGTCTTCATGTGACACATGGAGTTTAGTCAGTCACAAAGTTCCGACCGTTAAACACACGTTTAAATCCGGTTCCTCCTCCTCCTCCTCCTCCTCTTCTGCCTGTCTTTTACTCTCTGCGCATCTTTTCCTGGACCGCATCCTCCGACTCCCCTACATCCCTCGCTTTTAGTGCAAATCATGTGAGCCCGTTCCTCCTGGAGGTCCCAAAGGCACCATCTATATAAGATAATGATATATGAACTTATTTTACATAAAGCATCCACAAAACAAATGTGTATGAAATCGACGATCTTGCGTAACGGTGTAAACAAATACATTAGTTTTCTTAACTAAACTGCTGCCCATTTAAAACATTTACTATTCCTCATGAAACAGTCCTTAAATGTGAATTCAACGCATCCAAAACTTAGTTTGCTTGCGCGTAATCAACCAACTTACATTGTTATATTTGCTGCTCATTTTGGTGAAAATTAATTTTTAAACAATACTCATGAGCCTAAATTATGACTGACCGTTTAATAAATAATAATAACCGCAAATAATAAAAATAATTATTTGCCAGAACAGTCGCTTAACTAGTCCGATTTCTTTAGCACCTCCTTTTTAAATTAAGTGTAATTTATGGCGCTTCCTTGATCTGTTTCCCCTGATAATTATGAACCATCCACTATTGTGTCACAGAAATGTTTCCTAACTTTTAAGTGGATATAAAGCACTTTTTCGTTCTTTCATTCTTTCTTTTTTTCTTTTACACGTTTTTCAGTTTATAAAATAATCAGAAAAACCAAGTCTCCATGATCTGCAGTCGAGCGCTGGCGAGAAACTTCTTTAAAGTTTGTGTACGGAAAACAAATTATCCTACAAGTTACCCAAACAATGTTGTTTTAAATGAGCCTGTGCAGTCAGGTAAACGATTTTAAATCACCTAGGCTCGTGTCTCAAGTATTTACACGTAAATTTGAGAGAAAATGTAAATTACGTCTGGAGGTCATCTCGTACTCAAATTCAGATGACGTGACGCTGTTTACGCACCTGTTGCTGGTGTTGCCGCCTCGCGCCCTACAGGTGTCGCCTCGCGACGAACAGCACGAGCACGGTGAGGTGTATCGCAGTGCACAGGAAGCTCTCCAAGTGGCCTCGCCCGCTGACCACCGCCGTGCCTCTGTCCCCGCAGCTGTAGCCGCCGTCCGCCTCCCCGCCCGTCCAGCCCTTCTCCAGCTGGTCCCCGATCCTCCGCAGGCGCGACGCGAGCAGCTGAGCCACGGAGCACGGCGAGGGTCTGCGGACACCGCAGGTGGAGTCACCGGGCAGGAGCAAAGGCTGGTCTATCGGCAGCCAGCACATCTTCTCTGACTGAGCAACCAGTCTTATCTCTTTAGGTCTTGGAGATATATGACCCACCTTCTCCTCTCTCATCAAACCTTAACTGTGTTTGTGTTCCCCCCCTTTCTGTCCCTTTCTCTCTCTCTCTCTCTCTCTCTCTCTCTCTCTCTCTCTCTCTCCCTCCTGTATTATTCATTACAGAGTCACATGATGTGGGGTTTACATCATCTTTTCCCAAAAGAGAGATGCAGTGGTTAACTCCTGAATCTCTCCTGTCTGGTTTGATCTGAGGAGTCTTTTGTTATGTGGTGTTCTGGGACATTGTGTTCTGGTTTCTCATTTTTCAACTGTAAAAGGTGCCTTTTGTATTATTTTCAAATGTGACCACCCCACCGGCGTGAAATATGAAACAGGTGCATTTATTATTAAGCAACTGCCAGCTGTGGCCACAGATATATATATATATATCATCCATGACAATTGCCGTTTCTATAATAAAGCTGCGGAATTAAAAAACAGGCGGAACTCTTGTGCCGCAGCGGTTTGTCCCTCATCGAACTGTTTATGGCGAAGTACATAGGCTTGTTTTGCGACGGTGCCGAACCATGGGTTACCTTACCTAGTCTGTATAACTAATAAATTCCTACGCCGCCGCTTTATGTCACCGAAAAGTTGTGTTTTATCAACGATGATTGAGAAATATGGCGGATGACGAACTTGCTGCGTTCAGGGAGCGTTGGAAACAAGAATTAACGAGTAAAAAAGGGCAGCAGCGACTTGTTTGTGCTTCTTCCCCTTCCCGGGATGATCCTGGTCCCTCAGGCAAGAGAGACTTGAAAAATAGCTATTTTGAAGACTTAAAAAATCTCAGGAAGGCCCGTAGTCCTTCAAAACCAGGAGGGAGTGATTGCACTGAGGGTGAAGGAGGAGGAAAAGCTGCAGCAGAGTCAGAGGATCAACCTGAGTATGTGTCCATTGCACGTAGTTTGCTGGATGGCAGGACCAGTCCCCTGCTGGACAGGATTAAGGAGGAGAGGACAAGGAGAAAGAGGCAGTATCACAACAGGACCAGTATCTGCTGCGCATCCCTGCAGCAACAACAGCAGCCTCAGAGGAAGGTCAAGAAAGACGAGGAGCTGGTGGATCAACTCATTCAGGATCTGGTATGAGGATGATGATGTGGATGGAGGCTGACCAGAATCAGCTCAGTGTATAATAATTCCTGTTGTAATTCTTTCTTTTGCAGAATGAAGTCAATGACATTCCCTTCTTTGACATCGAGTTGCCGTACGAGTTAGCTTTGAAAATCTTCCAGTATCTCAGCTGTGCAGATCTTGGCCGATGTGCACAGGTAAGCTGCTGTGGTAAAACTGAAAAGAAATGAGTGTCATACTAAATGAACAAACATATTCACCTAATCTTGTGTATAATGACATTCTAATGAAAGGGTTGGATAAAAGGGTTTTGGTTTTGACTTTGGTTTCAGTGTGATTAAGGTATGGGTAGAGTTTTCATTCAGACACTGACAAAAACTTCTTTCTCTCCAGATGAAATGACAAACTAGATTTCATAAAATGCAGCAAACTTTAACTCTTTCATGGTTCCTGTAAAATGATCAGACTGTGCGCCGCTTGCTGATATCGTGTTTTAGCATTCTTGGTAGCGAGGTCCTTAAATTTCAGTAACTTTGCACTTTCCCAAACATGCAGAATTGCTTTGTGCAGCTTTAATAGCAGCTTTAATACCGTATATGATTTAACTTGGTATAGATTAGTAAATTACATTTTGTGTGGCAGCTCAACAGCTTGTGGTGCACAGAGTCCATTTGGCAGCTGGCCGGGCTTGTTAAGCACAAACAAATTAAGTGATGCAAGCTTGTAATGTATGCTGACTCAATCCACAGTTACACTGCCCATTCTCCTCCCAGGTGAGCAGGCCATGGAGAGTCCTTGCAGAGGACGGTGTTCTGTGGTTCAAGATGTGCACGAGGGAGGGTTATCATCAGGATGCCAGTGTATCCGACTCCCCCTGCTGGAAGAGCACGCTGCGAGACTGCAGGAACTCAGCCAAAACTGTGCGCTCCAACTGGAAGGTGGGCTCGAGGTGTTCCACTCCAGTGAAACTGTCACTTTATTACCCAAATACAATACCTGTCCAGAAGTTTGTCTGGTCAAATTAGTGCACAGTTTACCTTCCATCACCAAACATTCCTGTGGGGTTTACAGTACACCATGGGCTGTGCTGTCTCTAAGATGTGGTTATCACTCTGATGATTGGATACAGTAAACAACAACAACAACAACAAAAAAAGAGATTTTAGCATAATGACAGGAAATGATGGCAAATTTCTTGTCTGGTTTTAATTCTGAAGAAAGCCAGCCTCTTCTGCAGACACGTGACATATAGTCAGATTAGCTTTTACCATAATGCCATTGCAATATATTGGACTAAGTTTTCAGCCAAGTAATATTTCTTATGTAGAATCGAGTGGGATCCATCAGCCAGCTGCAGTTCGAGCTGGGGAAGGTGCTGTGTGACGTCAGCTCCTGTGACAACTTTGTCTTGGCCGGGTGAGTTTCAGGGACTCGAACATGCGGGTCACTTCTGACATCAGATGTGCATTAATGATAACTGTGACTTTAACTGCTTGTATACTCTGAATCTATCTGCATTGCTTTCCCTGTCACGCCTTATATTCAGCAGACATACCTTGTTACTGATCAGATTGAGTTAATATTGTAAGTCAGTTTTCAGCTCATTGATGCATATTGTCACTTTTTGCTTATGTTTATACTCCTACTAACGGTGGTAGTTGGTGAGGGAAGAGTGTATGAATAGCAGCTTAACTAAGCCTGCCCTGAGATAACAGGGCTGAGACAGTGATAGATTGTTTGGGCCCACAGGAGCCTGAGAGACTGCCCACAAGGAGATGTGCTGCATCTCCAAGGAGTGATGTGATTAGATTCCCATCAGTCCTGCTGTGTCTCACTGGAGAGTGTTTGTATCTCTTAAAGTTAGCAGATGTAGGACAGACAGTACCAAAACAGTCTACACAAAAGAAAACCACTTTGCAAAATGTAAATATACTCTGAAATTCTTTTCTTTATGTTGTAGCTATTAACAAATTCACAACATCAATACTTTTCCCATTATTGGTGCTTAAAGGATAATTTAGCTAAGTGAAAGTATTTAAATTTGTTTAACTAGAAAAGAATCAATAACAGTTAAAATACTCAAGACTGATTCAATTGTATCCACAAAATCTTATTAGAAAATCGGTAGAATGAGATTTGGCACTTAAAAGGCAACGGGAGACAATGTCTCATTAACCCAGCAACTCTTGGAGTCGCACAGTGGCACAGAGGTTTATGTGAATATAGCAGTAATCTGTGCACAAAGTTTCCTGTCCATAAAACTTTTGACAAATTACTTGCGTTCAGCATCGTCATCCTGTTGATAGTTGGCATTGAGCTGATGTACTAATTAAGTGAAAGTGTGTATTCCTATTGTTTACTTCCTGCCAAACCCCGGCAATCACACACACACATACGGGCGCGCACATGTACACCCTCTGTCACTGTGTCACACACACTCTGGCTGTGAGGCGGCTACTTGCTCAGACATGATGGTATCTGTGGAGGTGGTAACGCTGGCAGTTTGTCGTCTCCCGCAGCGAGAGCTCATTGACTCCAGCGAAGAGCGAAGGAGAGGAGGGGGGGGGGCGAGAACAGAACAGAACTGAAGCCTATTGAAGGCCAGGGGGGTGACTTTGTTGTTACTTGTGGATGGGAGATTAAGACAGCTTTTTATTACTAACACGGGATGAAGTGAGGTGAGGTTGTACAGGAACAGGAGAAGGTCAGAGTCTAGCGTGTTGGAGAAATGTTGCTGGATTAAATTTTACTTTAAGGAGGCTGCATGTCGTATTTAAAGACCGGTGAACCAGTAGCACAGCGAGTTATCAGACGTTAATTGATCCAAACTGAACATTAACTGAGGACACTGGCAGCCTCTGTTGACCTCTGCACTGCATACTTTGAGCCACTGGCTGGATTTTGAACAAAGTCTGTTAGTTTGCCTTCGGGCACAGAAAGGGCCTGTTCTATGGCACAGTTGCTGTAGGCAGACCGTACTGCTCATACAAATAAAAGCTGAGCAGAAGCTTTTAGTTTCTTGTTAAATGAAGAAGAGGAAAAGTGAAAAGGCCAGTGAATGAATCACGCTTCTTTATCTTTGAAGTATCAGGCTAACAATTTGTTTCTTTATTGATATTAATAATCTGCTGATTATTTTCTCTGTTCACCGATAATTTGCTTTGTCTCTAAAATGCTGCAAATCCTCACATAGAAATAGAAAATGACTTGTTTGCTTAAAAACTGTCTCAAACAGTTAATTGATTATCAAAAAAGTTGCTCATTTTAGTTGCTAGTTTTCTGTGAATTGACTGACTAATTAAGTGATTAATACTTTCAGCTTTAAATGTCAAGGGAAACCTGGTGTAAAGTGTGAGAAACACTTCCATCAGTGTGTGAGTTAGAAGGTACTAGTTGTCTAAAGTAGTGCTGAACTTGTTCTGGCCCTCTGAACCACTCTGAAAATATTATTAGAAAAACCCAATGCAAAGATTCCACATTGCGATACAGGAATGGGTGTTGGGTGGGTGTTTTTAACCATTCTCTGACATTTAATTTTCCAAATGATTAACCAGTAATGCTGTTTGTCACAGAAAAGTATGGTCTCGTTTGTCAACTTGAATGTTGCCAAGGTATCACAGTTAATCTGATAAAATGTTCATCTGTGGAGATTCTGCATTGCGTGTTGTAGCATTAAAAACAACTGAAAAATCACTTTCTGCATTAAGTCACAATTCTTAGATGAATTATTTCATCTAAAAAGATCTTTGTAACGGAGGGAACAGAGCGGCGTCCTTATGAGCAGTGTGCTTCAATAGTTTGGGGTGAAATGTTCCGCAGTGTTCCGCCCAAACAACACCCCCGTAATCCTCGAAAGATTGTGTAACAAAGATTTTAGAAAACAAAATCACAAGAAGTCAGAGTGAGTAAAGGAGGAAAGTGTGAGAGGGGAAATGATTCAGTGGTGAGAGGATGACGTCAGGTATTCTCGTGGACACAAACTTCTCAGCCTCGGATGGAAAATGGGAGACAGCTCTGCTATAACATCCGTCAGCCTTTTTGTACAAACCTAAATATGGGAATTATGTACGTTCAGCGTGACTTAATGTTTCTTGTTTGATTCCCAGGTACACGTCGGGTGATGTGAGGCTGTGGGATACACTGCACTGGGACTCAAATGCTTCCTACTTAAAACCCAACAGCCTGTCAGCAAACACAGACCCCAGACCACATGTTAGCCACGTCCAGGTCAACAGCACAGTGGCTGCTGCTGCTTATGAAGATGGCAAGTGTGTTTGTGTTAATGCAAAGATAAACTATGGACACTTCTTGGTGACAGTAAGATCTTATGATCACAAATATATCCATTATATCCTTTGAAAATCCTAATTTTTTAAAATAGTAATTTGTCTCTGAATTCCCCTGCTTAGTGTTCTGTGTAAGCTCTCAGTCACTGTGTGGGGATAAAACAGTGCAGCTATCAGAGGACTCATGATGGACTATATTTTCTCTGTCCTCGGTACAGGCTGTGTGGACCTGTGGAGCACAGAGACAGGTGGGGAGCCCATCTACCACTACCAGAGCCCAGTGAGGATCCAGGCCCTGGCCCTGAGCCCAGACAGTCCCATCCTGGGGTCTGCCGCTGGGCCTGACATTCGGCTCGACCGTGCCGATGATCGCGGCTACTGGAGGACAATCTGCCAGGCTCACCTACCTAAGACTGTAAGTCAGGCAGATTCATTTCTCATATGTATTAAATGCTCCATACTGATGTGTTATTGTTCTAATTAATAGGTCGTCTTCACACTTCACACATTTTCCTCTTGTGACTTTCATCTAAAAATGACTCTTCTTTTGTGGGAAATAATGATGGAAGCATTTGACACCCTTGACTGATTCCTCATTTTGTGGCATTACAGTTTCCTTCCAGAAACTGTAGTAATACTGAAACGATTATGTGATGAATTATTTAGTAAACCAGTGGTGATAGCTGATTAGTTCTGAAAGGAACAAAAACATTTTTTGATCCAAAAATGCCAAAGATTTGTTGGTTCCAGCTTTGTTGAATATGAGGATTTTTCTGATTTTGTCAAATTATATATAAAATACATATTTCTGTAATAACAAATGACATAGTTTTGGGTTTGTAATGATTACTCAAAAATTTTTTTAAAGATGTCACCTTTGGATGGTGAAAATTATGGCATTTTTTTCTTTTATACATTTTAGAAATTAAACAAATATTAATGAAGACAATCTTCAGTTGCAGCTGTAATTGTACAATGAAACACAAACATGTTTATAGAAACTGTTCAAGGAATGAAAACTGAAAAAGACACTTGACATTATTTTCTTCCGAAGAAGGTTTCGGACATAAATTGTCCAGGCCACACCACAGACCCAGAGAAGAGTGAAGTGGAGTTAAATTCTTGGAGAGAGCAATTTGCAGATTACTGCATTATGAGTAAAGTAAACTGTTTGTGGATCTTGTCTTTATGGCAGGTAGAGAGCCTGGTTTTGGTGCCAGGCAGGGGCCAGCAGTGCCCGCTGGCAGCTTTGGCAGCAGGAGAGGCTGTGCACCTGCTAGGCCCACGAGATGATGAGCCACGGACACTCCACTCAGTCTACGGCCATCCTGTTACTTGCCTGGATGCCTCCGACTCCCATGTTGCATTTGGGGTGAAGCGCTCCGGCTGGGCAATGCACGATGGAGGCAACAAGGTCAGTTCACTGTGTCTGTACAGTTTAAGTCTAGGTTCATGACCCCTTCTTCTTTCCATGTTGCTTCATGTGTACCTCGAGGTTGATAGACTCATTTATCCACTGAGTTGTACAGTGAAAAAAAAATCTGTATCTTTCTAGAAAAAGAGACTGGCAGTGTAATCTGAATGTTAATTGAACTGCATGCTGCCACCAATTCACATATATTGATAATGATTATCTAGCTCATTGTGAACAGCACTCTAGTATGTAGATGGAATGACAGTCTCGTGTTTGTATGTTAATGGAATTGATGGAGCTGTATCAAGGCCTCTTTTGTGCTTTCTGGAACTGAAAAGTCTCTGGAAGGCAAATAAACCTAAATAAAACCTTGAATGATGACTAACTAGATGGCAAAGCCTCAGAGATCTGCGGCTGGATTTTAGATGTTTTGTTAAAAAATGAAAAAAAAAAAAAGGCTACCCAGACCTTACTAATTGAAATGAAAGGCTTCCAATAGAGTTAACAAGGTCACTTGTGCTCTCAACAGGTGCATAATGAAAAAATGGGAAATTATACAAGGTAAATAATTTGGTTTGCTCAAACAGAATGACGCATGCTTTCTTTTAGGAATATAATTCACTGAGGGAAAAGCAAGGGGTACAGAAGATTTGGCATTAGGCCATTATCAGTTTAATAATGACTTATAGCTGAAATCTCCATCTTCCCCTCCCTCTTCAAAATGAATTAAACTCTTGTGGAGAAAAGCTGCCTCCTGCCTTTTAAACATGGAGCACATATTTCATTTTGTTACATTAAAAGTCTTTAACTGACTTGAATTTTAGAGACATTACAAACAAAGATTGTTCTCTAAATACACAAATGTAAACTGGGTCTCTTGGCACTGTGATCACTATTACTCTGTGTTCTTAGACCCCTTAGGTCCCCTTAGCAAAGAATGATGTACCTGTAGGGGATTTGTTTATAGTATAATTTTCTAGCTTAAATAGCAACGGCCCCACCTTGGGCCCTGTGCCTAATTACTACAGCCTTGAAGTGTACTCTGATCAGGTCTTGTTCCCTGAGCTGCATATGTTTGTTACTAATAATATTGTGTTTCTAAGGACCTCATGCACCTAATTGACTCTTAAGCCTTTACTTAGAAAAAGCACAGAGCCATGAGACAAACTATTCTGTTGGGATCGGGAATCAAATATGCAGCTTTCAAGTTCGCTTCATCAAGACATGTTGTTTTTGTTAATGTTAATGGAGTAAAAAGAGGTAAAAGTAAAAGTAAGCTGCTTTAAAACATCCCGAGATTATTTTTCCATTCAAAAGGCAGATGTTAGTTTTGGTGGAGACTGGGCAGGTGGTGGCTTTAAAGCAGCCACACATGTAGACTTTTTGTGTGTCCAGCAGTCTGTTTGTGTGATTGGCAGGTCATTGGCAAAGCTGCTACACTGACATCACTCCTATTAGGAAAGTGCAGCTGATATATACGGTAGCACAGCTCTCACAAACACAGTGGCAGCACCAAAGCACCACACAGTGGAGCAAGGGGAGAGTAGCAGTGACAGATATTATGGCCTTACCTTATCATCACCTTATCCAAAAACAAAGCCACACTGTGTGTGATAGTTTCCTCCTTAATTACAATTTTATCCCAGGAATTGAAGAACAATCCCAGTATTGTTGTTTGTATTTCTCTTCCAACTCTCTGTACATATGTTAGGCCTCATAAAGCCAGAGGAATCATTGTACGTTCATTCATGCAAATAAATTTTCATCTTAGACTCCTACTCCAGTGGAAATCAAATTTTTTATCTTAAGCTGTAAATTTTCCAAAGTTTAAGGTAAAAGCAGAAGTTCCTTTTCTAATAAGCTTTGCATTCAGATTCGGTATTTGTGACACAGACGCGGTGAAAATCTTTAAAACCTTCTTGTTTCCATAGTGAGGTTAGCCCCAAACTCCCATCTAAATGAAACCAATTCATGATTAGCATACCTCTCTTCTAATTAAAATATTTTACAAATTTAATTAACCTGTCTGTCACTCTTGTCACGCTTCTAACAGCAATTTCATTCTGCGAAGAAGAGACGGAATGAATGGCTGCAACTGTTGGTGATGCCAGACATTTTTTATGCGGCCTTTAGTAAGAAAACATATGCTTCATTAAAATCTGTCAAAATGCATGGAGGTGGCATCCAAGGAAGTCATCTCACACCTTTTTCCCCACAGAGGAGTGAAATATTTTAATTTACAGCATTTTGACTCAGATGAACTCAACCACGTTGTCATGTTTTTGTTAACTTGACTCAGACTTTGCCGCAGTTTTGTTTCAAAATCTTAAAAGTACAAAAGCTGCTTTGTGTCAGTGACCTAGAAGATTCTTTCTCATATCTCGGCCTGCGTTACCATAGCTTGTGGCTTTGTCTTCTAGCCTTCCTCATCTTTGGTGGTGTTGTCAGCGGGTGTGTATATGTGTGTGTGGTCGAAGCCGTTCTCCAGATCCTCATTACTACTCGCCGCCTCCTTGCCAGTGGACTGGGGGCACCCAGGCATCCACCCAGCTCGTGGCTGGGCATTCAACACAAGCTGGCATCTCCACTGGCAAACTATCCATCCGCTGCAGTGGATCTAGCACAGAGCACAAGTGCTGTCACCAAAACTGTCATCCACTCATTGTCTCAAGTTCAGAGGGCTGGATGGATGAATGGAGGGCTGGTTTGATGTATATGCATATGTGAGAGATGAGAGTTAGAGAGTTGACTCAGAACCTACAGGTGGATGCTGGGGTAAAGGTGCGGGTGATAAATGCTGTTTCTGTTCTATAGGAACAGTTAATCAGAGCTTTCATCTGAACTGTGCAGCAGCAGCAAAGCAGAGCAAAAGAGTGAACCAGATACTCAGCACTTAAATACACTGCCTTGTTGCAAAGAATAAATTGAAAATACGTATGAATGAACTGGGACCATGGATTGTAAAACAACTTTTTCTGGGTTTTGATCTGCGACATTATTCAGAAAACCTGATAAAATTACAGTTCAGGGGTACACACAGGGGTATTTGAATATAAAACCCTTACAGAGTTCACCTTTGGCATCTAGACTCTGACCTTGTCACAGCAGAAACTGGGGAGTGACCAGAAAAAAGTTACCTGCAGAACCACATTGGATGCAAAGCTTAACTCTAGCCGTTATGTGTAATCTTGTACTTGTGCTGTGCCGCCTTGTGGCCATTGCCCTATATGGGACATGATCACAAGGGAAAATACTATCTAGTGAGAACCTTTAAAGTGACTGTAGGGAGCCAACCACTATGTGACTATTCCCCCTGCTAGGCACCTGAGGCCATCAGGGTAATATACTGGTGAAGTACATAACGCACACACTTACCTACTCTAACACTAACTACTCTAACACTCTCATGTACTTATTATGGTACCTTAACCCCACGCATGTTGCTGTTGAGGAAGTTAAAAGAACAGTAAAAGCTTTCAGAGCAGTTGTCCTGTGGATGACACTGGAGTGACCACTTTATTTATTTATTCATCTTGCCTTTGTTTAATTAGAAACCCAGCTGCGTACAAGCCTCTATACAGCAATGCAAATACAGTAACGGTTGTATACTAGAAAATGAAATTAGGAAGTAAAGTATGTGAACGAGTGACTGTTCAGTGATTTTCTGCTGCAGACTCTGCTCTGCCCTGTTAGATGAGCCTGAAATGCCAATTAACACGAAGCCACAAACCTGTCATTCCTGTGTATCTAGACCAATGTGGTAATCTCTGTTTGTGCACATGGTGTCTAAACCAAATGTAGCTCTGATTCCATATTTGTTTAGATGTTGGTGTTTGTGAATGATGGGTATAGGGAATCCTGGGCCAACAGTCTGCAGGTTTTTATTCATAAGATTCAGGATATTTCACTGGTGAGTTCCTCCCCTCTTCTTGGGGGAGCATTAATCAGTGAAATCAACTGGTGGAGTCTTTGGTTGGAGCAAAAACCTGCAGACAGTTGTCCATCCATGGCGCATGGTTTTCCATTCATGGTCTATGATGTGACATTTAAGATTAAATAAAAACCAAAGAAGTCAAATTATGCACTTTGGCCAAATGTGTTCAACAGTACAAACAAGAACAGCATAAAATGCAGTAATTGCCAAATGTTTTATCTATGAAAAGCAAAGAGTGTAATTACATTCATATCCCAGCACAAGTCACCCTTAGAGTCTGCAGGCCTCAGTGTGCCTTCAGCGGGTGCATTAACCTAACAGCTCCTCTATAGTCACGGTTATGATCATTCTTCGTCAAAACATGCTGCTGCAGCCGCTAAATAACCCCCAATATTATCACCAAACAGATGATTTGCCTCCCTCAGTGACATTTCTTCATTTTAGTGGGCGAGGTGGGCAGATATTTAATAAAAAAATGTCTTCCTGTGGTGATTCATTGACAGCAGCAGGCTGAACCTCATTTCTGCATCCCCCTCCTCCCTCTTTCTCAACTCGTCCCCCTCTCTTCCGCTGTCCAAATCCTATCAAGCTGTCATTTCAAAGTCCGGTGTGATTTGGGCTTTGCCCCAGGGTGGTGCACAATTAAAGCTCTGCCTGGCCCAAATAAGGGATACATAAAAACTTCTGGCACCTTCTCAAGGCTTACATCATGCCTCTATTTCCCCCTTCCTTCAAATTTCTTTATCTTTGCTGCTGTCTCTCCATCTCTCTCTCTCCCTCTCTCTTTCCAGTTTTCTGTCTGTCCTTTTCTCTCCTACCTTCTGGCTCTCCCTCTTTCTCTCCCTCCCTCCTTGGTTTAATTTCTTTATTGTTTTAATTATTCAAAGACAATTTTGCCTGGCGGCCATCCTGTTTGTTCTGTCTCATTTGGATGAAAAAACACCAGCCGCTAATTGACCAATTAGGCCAGCTACAGATGACATCATTGTAACTTGTATGAGGAAAAGTTTACTGCAGCCGTAGAGCCAGAGGCAATGGTGTACATCTCTGACTGTAACTGAAGTTTGCACCATCTTTGGTTGCTTTGGCTTGGCTGTTTAGGATAATTATCCCGCTGCAAGTCAACTCTTAAAGCTCATACTCAGCATGTCCTACAACAAACTTATTATTATTTTTTGTTGGTTGTGTGTTTGGAGGTTGACTGAATTTATTATTTCGAATCACTGATGTGTGCCTGTGTGTGTTCCTGCTTTTCAGATCCATGTCTACAGCCTAGAGACGGGCAAACCTGTGGTTTGTGTCGGCAACTCACCGGGAGATTTCACTTGCATCAACTTGAGGTTCAGCCCTCCTCACCTGGTGGTGTGTGGAAACAAAGACAGGAGGTAGGACACATTCAGATTCACGTTCATACAGATGGAGGCTACACAAAGATCATGCATACAGGCAGAGTCTCCCAGTAACGAACATCAACATCACAAATGGCTGAAACTGAGCCAAGAACTTTAGCTGAGCGCAGAGCTTGTTAATAGTTTTCTCACAGTGACACCTGATGAAGGAGGCTGGAAAGCTGAGGCTACTTGCACTGGAAAACAGGTGTTTAGAAAATGTGTGAGAAGTAAAGGCTCTATTCAGATTGTATTATTCACACTTCTCAGTCTCACCATTCCCTCGAAAAACAAAGCTTTCAAAAGCTTAGTGTAAAAGGAAGACAGAAGCATTGAAATACTCAGAAGTGAGGCATTTTGTTCTTAAATAGAAATTTTGCCTGTCTGTCACCTTCATTACCTGGAATGCTACAGAAGAAAAAAATCTGGCCATCTTGATTCCATCCAGCGACAACACACACACCCATGTGTGGATGCACACTTGCCACATCGCTAACCTGGCTCTCCAGATGAGGAAAAGACACATAAAAGAGCCATTCTCATCTATTCTGCACTTGTTAGCGGGTGCTGCAGTGCATGAGCTGGCAGGAAAGGAAAAATCCCTGGCGCGTCTTCGTGCAAAGCTGCCCCCGCTGTTTCTATTCAGCACCAAATCCATCTGGCTGTTAAGTAGTTGGCTTAAAACGAAAGACAGACCACATCATACTGCTTAGGTTCTGTTTTTTCCTCTTTTAACATTTTTTTTTCTCCTAGCAACCTTACAAAGACAAAAAAAAAAATGCTCGGTTAAAGATATTCTGTCATATGCCAAAAGAAAATGTTCGGCATTGTTTTGATTCTAGTAGAAATAATTCAACAGCAGCATTTGAATGAAGAATTCAAATGTTTTGTTTTTTTTTCTTGCCAGAGCATCAGTAGAGTCTTTATCCAAATCCTTTATGCTTTACTTTTGGTCTTTTCTTTCTGATAGATGTGTAGTTTTGTTCAGGGAGGTATACACACTAGCTTGGCTCTTCCACTTTGGCCCCAGCTGATGCAGCGCACAGTCGAGGACAAATGGGAATGGGGGAGACTGAGGGGCAGTCGGTGATCTTGGCCCTCCGACAGGGTGGCTTAAGGCCAAAGCCTAATGCATCCCTTCTTTTTGTCCAAATGAGTTTTGTCCCTCTGTTTTTTGTGAGATCCAGGGAGTAAATGAGGGGTCCTGATAAGGGCTGTCTGGAAGAGGTCCAGATCTGCGTAAACGGGAAAGATGTGGGCAAAGAGCAAAACTGGAGACAGTAAGAAGAGGAAGAATTAATGAGTGTCATACCTGTGGCTGTTGGTCACTGCCCTTCCTGAGATCAGCCTCAAAACCACTCTCCTCACATCTTGGACTTTACTCCATTTTTTCCTTCCAGTTTAAAAACTTCAGCGTCTTCAGCGTGATGCTGTCTGTCTACCACCTTGGTCCAGACTGAAATATTTCTCATTTAGGTCCATCATTGGGTGAACATTTTAATTTAAAGAACAAACTTAATAAATGTTTTTTTGAACCTGTGGGTACACATGTATTATTATTATTTTTTTTTTATCTCTTGTTGAATTTGGTTTATTCATTCTTGTCCTGACGGATACAGGTGCGGTGCTGTCAGAGCAGACAACCTGTAACCCAGTGTGGCAGTACTGTCATTGTGCATTTCAGCATCCAAAATGTGTAATAACCTTGAAGGTATTCATTCATGTGGAATATTAATCAATTC